>NW_010332161.1:0-14940 GCF_000700745.2 Antrostomus carolinensis
TTTATTTTATTTTATTTTATTTTTTAATTTTTGTGATGAGGATAATAAACCTTTGGAAATCCAGATGTGTTCACATTATATACTGGGTAAGTGTACGGCTTAAACAGAACAAGTATCCTGTTTGAAGCAGACAGTGGTGCACAGTTTATGTGATAATAACCAGTAAAGAACTGGGCAAGCCTCAAAAGCACTGGATTGAATGTAAAGGTAAAAAGTCAACAGTATTACACTTGACAAGTAGACCTGATGATTCTAAGTGGTAAATACCTTGGTTAGATGTGAGATAGCCCACTTTTTATAGAAGTTATGGACTTTGACTCAGAAGAATCCCTTACAGGTACTTAAAAGTTAGTGTTACTATATGACTGATCCCATTGTAGCAAATTAAATGTTTACTTTTCTTAGAGGCTTTTAAGTACACAGACAAGATTGTTTGACCTCTACCATTGCCTCAAATTTCTACCTGACTAGGACACTGTTGTAGATATACTCAGAGAATTATATTTTTTTAGGAATGTCTTGAAAATATATTAGTCATAAAACTTTTGATTTCTTTTTCTCTGCAGGTGAAGAATGGTTTTTTTGTTGTTTTTTTTTTTGTTTTGTTTATTTTTACACTAGTAAGGCTACAGTAATAGAAATCTTATAAACCTGAAAGAGAACAGAATCTGATTTCTCATTTAATGGCACCTGTTAGACTTCTTTGTTGTTCAGGAAAAAAACACTACCTTTTAACTCATGATTTGTCGTTTTCTCCTACATCATTTACTCTACATGTACTTTGGAGTAGGATGCACTAAAATACTTGACTATTGTCTGAAGAAATTCTGAGGTGTGAATTTACTAGTACCCTTGCTATTGCTGTGCTATTTATTAAAATTAAATTGACCAAAAAAGGAAAAGTTTGGTTTCATTACATAGCAATTATAGAATAGTTTGGTAAAATATACCACTTGGAAACATTTAATAGTCTTTACACTGAGTATTTCCTGTTCTTGCTCTTCTCAGCCAAGGTAGAGAATGAGAAGAATGAGAAAGAACTGTAGTGGAAGTATGCAGATGACTGTAACAATTTTAATAATCCTCAGCACCATGATGTAAGGTATCCAATATTTATACCAAACTATTCCATAAATCTCTGATGAGATTTTTCAGTAACAAGACTTATTTATATATAGGCTGTTTCATTAATCAGATGAGGATGTGCACAGCTATTGAAATAACATCTCACAAAAAGCTAATGTGCCACACTGCAGTATCCTTCCTGTGGCCAGAGTGGGCAGTGGGGTGACCCAGTATCTGCAGGACTAATAATTTAGCACAGCAAATTACTATACCTGACTGTGAAAATTGCAGGTAGAATACCAATCATCAGTAGCAGCCTTCTCACTATAAATACGCAGTTTGCAGCATAAAACCCAATCTCTTTACAGAACAATATATTTCTTCCCTTTTTTTTGTGGTCTTTGTTTGCCAGCTTGTTTGTTCAAATATGCTCTGAGTTCTGATTCCTTCTTTGTCTTCATTAGAGTTTTTCAGTCTCATAGGAATGACTTCACAATCATTTGGTGTCACCTGGGGAAACTGTAAGAAATACATTCCAATGTTTTTCTAAACACTGAAAACATTTCAGCCAATGTGCTGTATTTATTGTGTCAATATGTTATAGTATCATTTGGAGGTGGGGTGGAGGGAGGGCAGAGTGTATCCGCAGCACCAATAATTTAGCAAAGTAAATTAGTATACCTGGCTCTGAAACCCTGGTAGGATGCCATTTCTCAGTAGTAGTGTTCTCATGATACACAAGCAGTTTCCATCACCAAGTTCCAATGAAGTTAAACTGACAAGTGTTGCAATAACAGTGAGAGGTCAAGCATGCATTTTTTCTATTTGATGGAAAGACTGGATCTTAAAATGTGACTTGTAACAAAGTTTAGAGTAGATCAAGAAACAGATCTTTAAATGTTCTGCTGTCAGTTGGGATAACTTATCCCCAAACACTCTAGGTCCAACAGATCTCCATGCCATTCACCAAAGGAGCAATACATACCTGTGAATAACTCGATCCTGTTTTCCTAGGATTCTGTAGATGCTGTTCCTGATAATGCTTTTTGAGATTTAGAAGGCCAGAAACTACTAATAATGTAATTCTGTTACCACCAAAATATTCATTAATAAAATTGTGGCCTTTGAGAATTGTTTTTCTCCATGCCTTAACAATTGCCTCTCTCTTAGTTTCCTTATTACCTAGGAAAAAATGGGTGGCCCGAGAAGAAATGTAAAAGGCTAGTATATCTCCAGACCACAGTTATCATTTGCTAGTTAACTCATCTATACTCAATGCGTACCAGAAAGAATCTCTATTCAGTCAGCCATGTACATTATACAACCGCACCTTCACCAAAAAAATTAGAATAAATTGCTGCAAGGCCTGCAATTATTTAGAGAAACTATATGTAGTACTTTAAGAAGTTATGAGGGATTTGAAGGAGAGAGAAGACTGACTGGAAAAATGAATAAAAAGATCAATGAGTAAGATGACTAGTGGAGTTTTTTCTGTACCAAATGACTTTTTTTTTTTCTGCATAAGAAATAAGAACCTATCAGCAGGCAGGAAGGAATCAAATAGTCTTAGAGTCTCTAGAATTTATAATAGTCTTATAGTCTCTTAATAGTCTTATAGTCTCTAGAATAGTCTCTAGAATTTATTAAACAGCTTCAGATAATTGATTATATTGTCTTAATCTTCCTCTAACCTGATGATAGGGATCAAGATCATCCAATGTTACTACTGTTCCCAAAGAGAAGAATAAGAAATTTACAAAAAATTTACATTCAGTGTTTGCTAAAGTGGTAGCAAACATAGATGCATTTTTTTCTCCACTTCATGATACTGTAGATTGTTTCCTTCCTGTGGCCTCAGAACTCCTTTGAAAAATAACAGAATTTGAGAAGCATATTGTTAAAAATAGAATTTGTACAGTCTTATTCATGACAGTCCAATTCTGTAAGTCTTCTGCATCTTAGGAGCTTTAGTTATTTCCTGAACTGTGACAGAAATAGAATTATTGGATCAAATTTGCCTTAAAATCCATAGTTTGTATATAACTAAAGATATACAAAGAAAGAAAATACTGAAGTGTTAAAAATTAAAATTTAAAGTGTTGAAACATACACAAAGCTACGTAAAAATTTAAATTAACTTTATAGACAAAGTTAGGAATAAAGGTACAGCACAAAGGCATTGTGGATTTATTTAATGAGTTTGTTGCCTAACTATAAAAGTACAGTAAAAGCCACAGTTTTTCTTATGGAAAGAAAATTGAAGGAAACATAGATTTCTATTTAGAGACAAATCTAACTCTTTCTACAATTATGTGAAAATTCCCAGATGGTCATGAAACTATGACAGTTAATAGACACAGGAAAATAGTGATACAGATATAAATTTGTCCAGATACAAACTATACCCAGCTGGCTTTTCACTGTGGATAACAGATGTTCAGGGTGTTTGCAGTTATGTGGTTTTGATGGACAGACCACTCGGTGGATAAGGAACTGGCTGGATGGTCGCACTCAAAGAGTTGTGGTCAACATCTCAATGTCCGAGTGGAAACTGGTGACAAGTGGTGTCCCTCAAGGGTCGGTATTGGGACTGGTGCTGTTCAACATCTTTGTCAGAAACATGGACAGTGGGATTGAGTGCACCCTCAGCAAGTTTGCCGACGACACCAAGCTGTGTGGTGCGGTTGACACGCTGGAGGGTCGGGACGCCATCCAGAGGGACCTTGACAGGCTGGAGAGGTGGGCCAGTGCTAACCTCATAATATTCAACAAGGCCAAATGCAAGGTCCTGCACCTGGGTTGGGGCAACTCCAAGCACAAATACAGGCTGGGTAATGAGTGGCTTGAGGCCAGCTCTGAAGAGAAGGACATGGGAGTGGTGGTGGTGGACGAGAAGCTGAACATGAGCCGGCAATGTGCACTTGCAGCCCAGAAGGCCAATAACCATTTCCTGGGCTGCATCAAGAGAAGCGTGGCCAGCAGGTCGAGGGAGGTGATTCTGCCCCTCTACTCCGCTCTTGTAAGGCCCCACCTGGAGTGCTGTGTCCTGTTCTGGAGCCCCCAACACAAGAGAGACATGGAGCAGCTAGAAGAAGTCCAGAAGAGGGCCACAAGGAAGATCCAAGGGCTGGAGCACCTCTCCTATGAGGACAGGCTGAGAGAGTTGGGGCTGTTCAGCCCGGAGAAGAGAAGGCTCTGGGGAGATCTTATAGTGGACTTTCAGTACCTGAAAGAGGCCTACAAGAAAGCTGGGGAGGGACTTTTTATAAGGGCAGTTAATGACAGAACAAGGGGAAATGGGTTTAAGCTGAAAGAGGGGAGGTTTAGATGAGATTTTCGGAATAAATACTTGACTGTGAGGGTGGTCAGCCACTGGAACAGGTTGCCCAAGGAATTTGTGGATGGCCCCTCCCTGGAAGTGTTTAAGGCCAGGCTGGATGAGGCTTTGAGCAACCTGGTCTAGTGGAAGATGTCCCTGCTGATGGCAGGGGGCTGGAACTAGATGATCTTTAAGGTTCCTTCCAACTCAAACCATTCTATGATTCTATGATTCTATGTGGCATGAACTCTCAAGTGGATACTTACTGTCAAGTGTTTTTTTTCTCTAAGAAGCATGTTAAAGAAACACAAATCATGCTAAGTATACTGACCTGCTCATGCACCTCTAGAAGACTGAAGGCATAGTGCATGATTATAGCTAAAACTACCATTCATATTGCTTCAGTTATACTATTGTGCTTTCAGTTTGATGAACTTACATAATCTGTCAGATACTCCTCTTTTTAGCTAGACTTTGCTACAAAGCTGTTACTGGTGGGACGGAGAAGGTAAGACAGGTGACCCAGAGCACAAGGCAATAAAAAATATATTAAAACCAGAAAGAAAAGAAGTGTAGCTTATAGCTTTCAAAAATTCAAGATACATCATTATTTTATTACTAAAAGCCCTACTGAAGTCTTTATTTTTATTTGCTAGTTGTTGTTGTTACAATTATTAATATTATAAACAAAAATGTAAGTATTCAAAGCTTATTCCTATGCAGAAAACAGTGCTGTAGGGTTTTCCTTATCATTACTAACTGCTATGTAACATGTCCTTTATTGTTTAATGCTGCAACTGTACCATCTAAAATTAGCTGCAGTTGAACTGGTTGGAAACCAAATACACTGTACAGCCAGAGGGGAAGTGATTTGAGTGTTGGCAACTCTTGGAATATTTGTCATTTTCCAGGAAAAAAAAACAAAAACAAAAAACCTGCTACTTGAGCATTGAGATTATTTAAAAGTCTTTCTTTCATTTAAAATGAAAAAAAATGTGACAAGCTGACGTAAGTAATGTGACATAGAAAAAAGATATTAATCACAATTTCAAAAGCTAGTGGGCTTTACCCTCCCCTCAGTGCTTTATTTTTAAAATCATAAAGTTTACAGACTTTATCTTATCATTTCTGAACCCTTGAGTTAAACCATAGTACATCTAGTATTTTGCTCCCCACCCCACTTCGTACAATAATCTGATACTTGAATGTGGTGGTTTCAGACACAGCCAAGATCATGTGGTCCTTCACTCACTTCCCCTGACCCACTGAGATGGAGAGAGAAACGCAACAAATTGTGGGTTGGAAGGAGGACAGGGAGGGCTCACTCACCAGTTATGGTCAAAGGCAAAACAGACACAACCTGGGGAGGAAAAAGAAAAAAAATCAATTTAATTTGTTACCAAACGGAGTAGGACAATGAGACATAACAACCACAACTTAAAACACCTTCCCCCACCCCTCCCTTCTTCCTGGGCTCACATTACTTTGCTCCCAATTTCTCTACCTTCTCCCCCAACAGTGGAACAGGGGACAGGGAATAGGGGTTGGAGTAAGTTCACTATTGCTGCTCTTTCTGACATGAGGTCCCTCCCACAGGCTAAAAGAGCTCAGTTCCAATAAAGTGTTCCAACACGAGCTTCCCATGGAGTTACAATCCTCTTGGGCACAGCTCCCAGCTCTGACACGGGGATGTCCACAGGCTGCAGATGGGTCCAGTGTACCTCCTCCCACGCTGCTTTGGCATTCAGTGTCTCCGGAGGGCAGATCTCCTTGCTCATTAAGAGCACTCAAAATCACAACTGCCCTCAGGCACAGCTTCCTGCTCCATTGTGGAGTCCCACATTGCCTACACATTGGTATCTGCTCCACTGTTGAACCTCCACGGCTGATCCAGGTGTCTGAGGTTCTATATCTTGTTGTCTCCTCCTCCTTCCTCATGGCAATGATGCTCTTTTTGTTCAGGCTCATGCTCTCCTGGTGGTTCTCCCCTTCCTTGCCAAGCCAGTTCTTTACCTCATAAATACTGATTTGAAGAGGCATTTTTCTACTGCTTATTGGCTCAGCCTGGGCTGGAGCCAGGTCTGCCTTGGAGCCAAGGGAGCTTCATGAAGCTTCTGCCAGGGGCCATCACTAAAGCCCTTTCCTCCATAAAAATATGCAACCCTCCCCCCCGCCCCCACACCCCCAACACATGGAATTAAACTGAAACAAAGACATCCAGTTCCTAGAAGTCGTCTAAATTAATCTAATTCCTAAGATTCTTCTGAAAGGCAAGTTTTCCTCCTCCTCCCTCTCCTAACCACAACTGACCTTGAGGAACTGCTGAGCTGTTTGCAGAAACTGTAAAAACGTAGGTCATTTCTCATGGTATAAATACCAATGCAAGGGAGGGCAGGGGAATAAATCAGAGTAATTTAGCATCAGATTAGTAGCATTTGGTTTAGTAGTAGTCCACGTGTGGCATTTCTTTGATATGCTAGGAATAAGCTCCAGTATTGCAAATAGATTTTACAGCCTGCTTTATTTTTCAGTGTTAAGACAATGCAATGCTGTGATTTGAGGATATGAAACTCGGCAGGAACAAGAAAGTAAAGGATGAATGGAAAAGTGGTATATGACAGCCAGTGGGAGGAAACACTGTAGTGTATTGAGACTACCTGAGAGGTACATGTTCTTTTAAGTTATTTCTCTGCTTGCCTTGCTTTTTCAAATGTTGCTTGTTCTGGAATATCACACACATGCTCACTCATACTCTATTTTATGTGTTTCACTTATTTAATATTTCCTTTTATTCCTCCATGAATCTGAGAACCTGAGGTGGGTGGGAGGAAGGAAGACTGAAAGAGTGGTGGTGCCACATAAGACACTGCTAAATTGTAAGCTAGGAGACATGGGGTTTTTCTATATTATGTTTTGGTGACAAATCTCATGGGCAAAATCACTGCCCATGCCTGCGATCATAGACAGTATTTACTTCTGGAAACCATTCCACATTGTGTGCTGCATACACCTATTGGCTTTGTCTACTTGCTTTGTCTGCAAATCAATTCAACGGCTGAAAAGCAGGTGTCCTGCAGAATATCTTGTACTATAGACTGCTCTTGAATATGTCAGCTGCATGTAGACATAATATGAGTTCTAAAGAGCTAAAGGAATATCCCTTCTAGAGCAACAATGGTGCTAGTTTTAACGAAACACATGCGTGGCTAGCAATTAGTATAGAACACGAAGAAATTTTTATGTGGTTGAGATATTTTTGATGAGTTGGGCCAGTATGAATATCTTAGGTAGACATACATATCTCAAATTGCAGCTAAAATTTTTATACATTTTATTAAATATACTTTTTTTTTTTTTTTTTTTTTTTTTTAATTATTCCCTGTGTGAAAGAAAGAAAAACAAGTTTAAAGTCCCAGGAATGACTTGACATGTATTAACAAGACAGTATGAGTATTTTAACCACAGCATTCCAGAATCTGAATTGTAATATTTTATAGTTATAGGTAGGTTTCAATCAGACCTGAGGACCACCTGAATTTCAGTGAACTTATCTCAGGCAAACCCATCAAACAATTAAAATTATCCCTTCCTAAGGGTGATTACTGAAGTAATGAATGCCTTGTATGTAAAACAAAGGAGTTGGAGATGTAGTGGCATCGAAGTATAAATAATGGGAAAATAAAGCTATATCTCTCCTTGAGGTTAGGTAGCAGTTTTGGTAATGAATCATCTTCAGGAGTGGCATGGCAGGAAATAAATCTCAAAAGAAAAATGAAAAGGAAAGGCAATCAATGGGAAGTTGCTGGGGTTTTTTTAATTAGATAGTAACTCGTGTCAGCATAAACTCTCCCCGAACTTGCTTAGAAGAGTTATAACCAGTAATGTAAGCAGTAGTTGCTGGAGTCTGCAGACTGTAGTTTTGATATCAGACAAACCTTGCAGAGAAGAATTGTAGGATTCAGCTCTCCCTGTCCAGTAAATAATGAGGCTTTGGGGGAATTTATCTGATAACCCATTTTGGCAAGCTCAGATGATTACTACACTGAAAATAACAACAAGGTTTCATATAGAAGCATGCTTCATAGGAGTACGGTCTCCAACAAGAATCCAGGCTTGACTCAAAAATAGAAGACAGTAAGCAATAAAGATAAGTGAATAGGTACCAGATGCTTTAAAAAATAACAGGGAAGTTGTTGATCACAGAGCTCTAATTACTCTTAAATTAAACAGTTGTTCTGTTTTGTGCTATGACTGTTTTTATTTTCCCCCAGCAAATTTTCCCCATCTGAAACCAGGACACTCTAATAGGAGCATTTCTTCAGGGGTTTTTTTGTGTTTGATTGTTTTTCTGTCTGTTTTTAAGTTGACATGATCAGAGAAGCTCTGTCAGTTGTAAGATAATCACAATTTTGGTGATTATCACAATGATTCTACAAAAATCTCTGAGGTTCTGACTATGATATTTTTAAGTATGTCTTGCTGATTATATTTCAGGCAGTCAAGAGCATAGGTTACTTGTGTTTAATTGCAGCAGCCTAATGTGAATCCTGGGAACAGATATTCATTATTTTGCTTGGTGTGTATTAAGCCACTTGGAAATGGGACTGATATCAATTTTGTCCTTAAAAACGCATAAATCTATACTGCAAGTAGGACATAGAATTGAGAAAATCAGCACAAGTTGTCATCTAAATTCTATGTTTCATTTGAAAACACAAGACACTTTATTATAATTAAAACCTGTTTCTTTTATAAATAATTCATGAAGGTGCAAACCTATATAACAGAAATAATAATACCAATTTTGAATGGGTTTATGGCTTACATTAGTTTTATTTTCTTTCTTTCAGCAGTGAATTGGCTTGGTCAGATTAAAAATAACCTGTTTACTGGTTAAATATTATGCTTGACTATTAAAAGTTTTGAGATTTAAGACTCACTCAGATCTACATTCTAACTGAAAATGTTATTAAATTCTATTTCTACCACAACATCAGTCTTCACCAATGAGTTATAAATAGCTCAAGGAATTATTTTAATTCAGAAAGCAGAACAATTTTAATTGTGGGGAGTTTTTTTGGAGGGGAAATGAATTAACCTTATTTAAAAACTTTTTTTTTTTGTCTGAATTTTAGTTGGGAAAGCAACAAAGTTTCTTTATCTTCACTTCTCCAATGGATTTCATAATGTATAAAGGTCTAGCAGTCGCAGCTACTTTTCATTATGTTAGAATATATGAAAGCATACCAAAAGTGGGGCAAGAAAAATGGCTAGATATTTTGGGACTGGCTGGGCAGGGAGGTGAGAACCTATGATGAAGTCACACTACAGGGGATGATTATGCCTTGTGGCTGTGCCTAAGGCTATAGTACTTGGAACAGAGTTTAAAGGGTCAGTGTGCAAATTAAACTGCAAAAAAATAGGATGTTCAGATCCAGATTTACCTTGTCTCAATTTTATTTTTAAACTCTGTCAAAACCCACAGTGCAGGATTTTTTATTGGGCCAAGAGTTTATTTCTCCCTCTCTCTTCTTTTGTACTGCATTTTTAGAAATCAGCCAGTCTGCAGCTAAGTTGCTGGAACAGTAAATGAAATTAGCTTAGACCAGACAACTGTTACTGTAAATGACATTTCTCTCTCTCCTTCTATTTCCCTAATTTTTTTGCAAATACAGCAGTTTAGGATTTTATGGGTGGGAGTGAATTTTATTTATTTTACAGAACTGTTGGCCTTTATTTATTTAAACCACACACACAAACTAAAAGGAAACAATCTGAAAAGGATATGATGAGCACTAAAAATTTAAAGTTAGCATTTTAACTACCCTTACTTCTCACATCAGGCTTTTGCAAGTGTTCAGCTTAGGATAGACATGAAGCTACAAAGTACCAGGAAAAGGTAAAGGAGAGAGTTTGCAAGTTAAGGATGTTCACTGCATGGCATCATATAAATGTAAAGACAAGTTTTTGTTTTCAGCCCCTTATGCAACATGGTGTGGACAGGACTTAAAGCTACATCAATATTCATTCTAGCTGCACACATCTTGAGGGATATTTAGGTGTTTGGAAGGAACTTGCATATGCCAAAAGGGAAGGTGTCTTTAAATCGCTGGCTTTCCTCAATTATCTATCCAGCCCACAGACTGTAGATCAGTGATGTTTGTATTGGATAAATTTTTTACCTTTGAGAAGGAATACTGTTCAGTAAAAGACCCACATGATCATTAGCGTAACAAAGTTGGTAATTATCACCCACATTTACTCCTTGGAAAGCAGAAGTAGCAGAAAAAAAGAAAAAAAAAACCCACAACTAAAATACTGGTAATGAAAGAAGTCTGATCAATAAAATGCAAAAAATAGAATGCCTTCTGCAGCATAAAAAGTAAATATAAAACAAATACTGTAAAAAAATATGGAACTGTTGGTATGATGGCTAACAGGACAACCAGTGGATAAAAAGCAATGATATATATGAAAATGGAATTTAAATGATAATTCCACCAGGGAAAGGTGCAATAAATGGAATCATTGAGATAGTGCTGTAACCGTTACAGCTCACAATTTCAGTAGCTGCTTATTTATTTAGTTATTTATTTAATGGCAAAGAAAAATGGCAGGAAAGTCAATGCTGATAGAATTTGGGTCTTGCTTTCCTATTTTGTCCACTCTCAAATTACTCTTCTAGCTATTCACAAAAAGGTGTAGTCCTGGAGATTTTTTTTTCTTCAGTGTTAAAATCGTAATTTTTTAACAGAGTGCTATGGCCTCAGTAGGTAGGTGTATATGTGGACCCCTCTGTGTATCTGTTCCCTAGTTATCAGAGGCTGTCAAAGTGTCAAGTTAGTGACCTAATTGGCTCTTTCCAATCTTATGTAGAAATCAAAACTATATAGAAAATTCTCATTTGTTCAGATCTATGAGGAACTTCCATACTGGGAAAGAGAGATATAATCTGGGCAGACAAGAAAAGGTAGACTATATTGAAGAAAAAAATACAAATTTGTCAGTAGCTCACAGAGTTACAGAACACAACTGCTTGAGAGGGCTCAGGATCCACAGCATTTTGTTGAGTATTTTATATTTGCAAAATATACTTTTCATTCAAGTACTCGGATACCTTCAGAGTCAGAGGTGGTTCTGTGATTCTTTAAAGTTCAAGACTGACATTAAGGTCTGAGACTTATGACAGTTGTGGATAAAATCTATTTTCTCAGTAGGTCAAATTCTGAAAAACAACAAAAACCTGAGTTCCCACTGGGCTAAATATAATAAAAGGATGTTAGGAATTCCACAATGATATCCATCTTCTCTTTTTCTCCCCTTCCCACTGAGCTCCATAGTGGTATTATTTGTACATTCACTGCCAATCTGAGCAATATGAAGAGAAAACAACCTGTTTGCTTTCAAAATAACAAGACATATTATTAGCTAATCCATATGGGAGAAGGCTGCAGTGCTGCTTGCTTTACTAAATCTGTTTCAGCTTTTAAAATGATCTATGATATTTTGTAGGCTGTATTTTCTTTAAAAATAATAAAAAAAAAATCTATTGTGCTTCTGTGTGTTTTGCCTAGGCTTGTTTTGCTGGTTCACATTAGATTCTGTGTGTCTAAGGAATTTGCAGAGGAGGGGATTGATAAAAAAAAAAGTTAATTTTTCAGTATATGCTGCTGTCCATTAGCCTATGAAGTACAATAGAGTATGGTTGACACTGAACATCAGGAAAAAGGGTCTCTTCATTACTCTGAGTGCTACTTTGAATGTAAACCACAATCCCACGGAAATACTCATATGGCACTGCTAATCTCTGAATGAACAATTAAATTAAGTAATATGAGCTGCATATGAAAAAAAGGAATAAAAAAGATCTATTTTGTGTTTGAGAAGCTTTCACTGAACTGAGATTGAATCTTTACCTGCTTTTGTATATGCCCTATGAAACTTTCCTAACTACTGACCAGTAAGAGGCAACATTATGGTAGGTTGGTGGGCAAACCAACTGCACTTTGGCCATGCTTCAGCAATAACCAGTGGGAATGCTCAGAACTCATTGATTGCGAGCAGTAACATCATTTTTAGAGAAGAAATACAGATATAAGAACTGATTTAGTTACTCAAATAATAAAAAATCAGTTATTTCAATTATTTATTACTATTGCACATTTTCACATAACTTCTTGTACCTTACTTGAAAAATTGTACTATATACATACAACACATTGTTACAGTACACTTATTGCAACACATTAGTACTGTGCATTCATTGCAGAAACTACTATTCTGTTAATCAGCATCAAGAGGAACATGTTTGAACAGCTGTACCAGCAAGTAGTTCAACTTAATTTCAGGAAAGCTCGGTGGTCTTGCAGCATTGTAGTATCCTTTTGGACAACCATTACAAATGTTTGGATTGCAACAGGACACTAAGCATCTGAAAGCCACTGGGTTGTCAACTTTTGAGGGAAGAACTGTTGTGCAAGTTGTGTGAATACAGAGGATTTGATAAGAAACTGAAATCCAGGTCTAGAAAAAGCACACAGAAGCTCAGCAGAGAATTTGAAAAGCCAGCTGCAAAAGATAACAGATTATCCCCAAAGCTAAATCAGATTCAGTAATGTAAGCAGTGTCCTTTACTTCTCCCATATGGAATGTCTAATATTATGTCTGGTTATTTCCAAAGCAAACAGGTTGTTTTCTCTCCATATTGCTCAGATCAGATGTGAATGTATAAACGCTGCTACTGTGGTATAGAGTGGTCAAGAGAAGAAAAGATGGACAAACCAAGGCTGGAAACTGGATGGAGAGTACCACTTTTTTAACAAAGGGCATTTAATTGTTGACAAACAACATGGGAATTCTTTTTAGTAAATGTGCAGTTTCTACCTCTGTGGTTTGCTACAGCTTCCTACTGGTACCTCATGATAACGATAGTGCAGATGGAAAGCTAAGCTCAGACTTGGAAAAGAGAAGGAATGCCAAAATTAAAACTTCCAGGATGTGTGATAGGAGGAGTTTATTTGGAATGAAAATGCTGTGTTTTCTCAGTTTGATTCAGCCCAAAAGCCTAAATGCCACATTATCAGTTGCCCTGATAAAGACCTAAAACTTTCTGTCAGTTTTTCAAATTCAAATCAAGCTGAATCTATATGAAATATTGCTTTGAATGAATCCGCATTAAATATTTAAATTTTCCTCTCAAAATTTGCTAGAAATTTAAATCCGTGAAAAAAACTATTATCCAAACTTATATGTTTTTATATATATATATTGGTCTTGCCGCAGGATAAAATTGAATTTCTAGTTACTCAGATAACACACACTGATAAGATCAAGCTATTAGAAATCAGTAAATCGTGTACACAGGAACCATGTCTTGGAGAGTTATCTGATGTGTGCAAGGGTACAGTTTATTTTTAGCACTTCGATATATTGCAGCAAAATCAGTACTTCTGCCATAAGTGCTCTCAGTCACTGATTTATTTCCTAGGTTGTAGGTTACTGACTGAAGTTCATTGTTGCATGGGCAGAGATACTGTATAGTGTTGAAACATAACAGCCACTAAATATCCACTGTATCATCAAATTTGTAAAGTACTGACTTAGTTGCAGTATAGCAAATGTTTTAGGCATAAATGAAATCACCTTTTTCTTCCTAGCATTTTGTTCTCAGAGCGGAAAGGATTAGAGTTAGAATGTGATTTAAACATCAGAAGAAATTAGCCATGAAGAATTAAAAAATACTATTGTGACATCAGAAATGCACACACCAAAACAATGGCTGTAATGTCATTAGTTCTAAGGAAAGAGAATGAGGTTTACTTGCTCCTTTAATTCTATATCAATAGTTGTTTGCAATGAATCCTTAAAGGAAGAGGAGTATGTATTGCTTTGCTTATATGCCCAGAAATATATGTACCTCATAAAAACTAGTCTTATAAGAGATCTGCAGAGCAGTGCTTGCTCCACCTGTCGCCTCTCTCCTACAGCTCACGCCCTGTGCATCATGGTTCCTGCCTGGCTGCGTTGCAGGGAAGATGATAGTGGAAGCCTTGTTAAAGACATTCAACCACTGAACCAAATTTGATTCAACCAGCAGTGCTTCTCTGTTAGACAACTAAAATAAAGACAGTGCTGGAACACAGTTCTTTTCTTAAGGTGAATTGATATTTGTGATAGCAGGTCGCTTTTGTTTTTCTTTTTTCTTTTTTTTTTTTTTTTTTTTCACTATCAAAAGCTTTCCTTTAGGATTCAAAAGAACAAAAGGACCTCTCAAACTGCAGCTTGTTCCCTTTTAGCGTGTTGTTCCAACAGGATGTATTTTGTTTGCTGAATGTGGCAAAAGAAACTGGTTGTACTTTTCAGGCAGAAATCTCTCTCCCAATTGACACATTTCAGTGTCCAGATGCACTGGTTATATAAAAACAGAAATGAGGAATTTTAATCAGCAATTTTAAATGCTCTTTCCAAGCGACTTCCACGTGAAGAAAAGGATGACGTAATGCTACCATGAAACAAAAAGAAAAGGAAAAGAAAAAAAAAAAAACAACAAAACACTG
>NW_010332162.1:0-420 GCF_000700745.2 Antrostomus carolinensis
GGGCTGCTTTCCATCACATCATCTCCCAGCCTGCATCCATAAAGAGGATTGTTCCGTCCCAGGTGCAGGAACCTGCACTTGGCCATGTTGAACCTCATGAGGTTCACCTAGGCCCACTTCTTCAGCCTGTCCAGGTCCCTCTGGCACGTTGACTGCATCACCCAGCTTGGTATCATCAGCGAACTTGCTGAGGGTGCACTCAATCCTGCTGTCAATATCGTTAATGAAGATATTAAACAGCACTGGTCCCAGTACAGACCTGTGATGGACACCCCTGGTCACTGTCTTCCATCTGGACATTGAGCCATTGACCACTACCCTCTGGATGAGATAATCCAGCCAATTTCTTACTCACTGAACAGTCCCACTCTCACAGCGCTCTTATCATCATCCAGCAGTGAATATACACAGAACCACAGA
>NW_010332163.1:0-41025 GCF_000700745.2 Antrostomus carolinensis
TATAAAAAAAATTGTATCCTTAATAGGAAGTTTTATGGGCTTCTTGACGTTGCAATAAAGTATGGTTTAAAGTCTTAAAGAAAGCTTTATAAGTTTTATTATATTCATAGCTTCACTGTGGTGCATCTATTCCTTGATGGTGACATGTTACAAAAAGTTAACATGCTCATTTTTCACTTACTATTTCTACACATTTTCTTGAGAATAAGCAAACTTCTTCCACTTCCAAAAAGCAGAGCACATCTTTTTCATGTGACGCTTCTCTCATCTATGTAACCTTCACAGTAGAAAATACATGCTTTGCTAAGAATTTTGCATGTCGCCTTTAAGAAGAAAAGGGATAAAATTACAGGCTTTCCATGTATCTTCAAAGGAAACCAGTGGTAGCTAAATCAACCTGATTAACTTTAAAGACTGAACACTTAAATCTTGGGAAACCGTGCTAGGAAAGTTTAGTATTTCCCTGCACAAACACACTGCGCTTGGAATGAAGACAGGAGAGCTTCATGCAGCCTGTTGGTACCATTTCTCAACTCTCAAAGCAGAGTGGATACAGGCGAGGAGAAAGTTAGAAATGACAAGACTGAAATAATAAAGTATTTTTAAAAATACATGTTCCTGGTGAAAAAAGACAGAGCCAAGAAGGAGAAGTTGAGGAGATATGTGAACTGTGCTACAGGACTGCATTTTATACAGAGGATACTGAATTTTCTTCATAAGCAATGAACAGTGTTTGTAGGTCTGAACTTGCAATTTGCTTTCAAGTCTGGGAGCAGTCCCACTGAAATCAGTGAGATCATTGCTTAAAGATAAGCAAGGATCCAAATACCAGCAAAGGAAAATGACAGCACACTTTCTCCATGATGAAGGAATGCATCTTTATCACTTCATCCTTTAAGTGGTATCACTGAAAAAAATCTCACTTTTTTTCTACTTTTTTATTGTAACAAGAAAAATATAGATAGTTGCTCCAATGTAGTTGACCTTAAGTATTCCCCTTCTGTACTTTTAGTAAGTTGCATTTCACAGACCTTTGTCTACAGTCAGACAAGATGGTTTCTCCTGCTACATCCATGAGCCCAGTTTCACAGACCTTTGTCTACAGTCAGTACCTCTAGAGATGGTTTCTCCTGCTACATCCATGAGCCCATCACAAAAAATGAATAGAGGAAAAAATTAAATTTACTATCATCACCTCTCTCCCAAACACACACAACAAACAGTCAATGGAAACAGGGACATATGCAGTACCCAAACCTAAGTTCAACTCATTTTTAAAAGCTGACTAGATTTCAAGCTGGCAGTGCCACTATAATTGCTTCATATGAGTGTGATAAGAGAAATAACTGGACAGCTCTTTGAACCGTAACATGAGACTTCATGCCTAGAAGAGGAATCTCGCTTTCTATCATCAATTTTATTTTAATTTAGGTGGCTGAAACCACGCTAAGTGCCCTCCTGATATCAACATATTCCAGATACCAACTTGTAGCACATGCTGAGCATCCATGATAAATTCCTTTGACCATTTCTTCCCAGTCTCTTTCCCAGAGATGCTCCCTAGTTTGAAAGAGAGCTTCATCAGCTGGCAATGAAACAAACATTAGCACTTGGAATTCACTGCACTACAACCCATCTAAAAAGGAAACCCTGCAGATGATGGGGGCATGAGCAAGTCTGAACCTAAGAGGGGGAGTGAAAATGGAAAGACACTTATCTACACAGACTGCACTATGCAGGCTAAAGAAAAAAGAACACATTTAGAGAAGAACTTCAGTGCCTCAACGCTGCTACCTGCATGCTTTTATTAACAAACAGCTATTACTTCTCCAAATACTTCAAACAAAATGAGCAAATAGGCTAATATATATTATTAATCAAATCAGCAACTATTTTAGCAGAACTAAGTAAAGGTAAATCTTGAATCAAGACTTGAGAGCAGATCCTCTGCCCAGATGACCAAGGGTATGGGTGAGGTATGGTTGCCCTAACAGCACTTTGTTCTGTGCACACTCAGCCAACTGGAGCCTTTGTCCAACGTAAACAGGACACAGCTCATGACTTTCCAGCTTCGTCTTGCTCAGCCTTGGGAATCCTTAAATTTGAGCCCAAGCTTACAACTCGCACTTCAGTCCGTACCTCCGCAGATGGGGCAGTGGGATGGGCTTTGCGGCAGACAAAGGGAAAAAGAAATCATTGTTCTGGCTGATGTGGTTCTGTCTGAATGTGGTGCTCTTCCCCTAATGCTGGCCCTGCTTTTATCAGTTTCATTTCAGAAACCTCCACAGAACTGAGCTTTCACAGATACCACAGAAACACTGCTTTGAAATCTTCTCACCTCTATTTCCTTCCAGCTCGGAGAGATACACACACCAGAGGAGAGGAACAGCAACATGTAAACAAAGCCCTGACAAGAAACCACCACCCATTTTTACTCCATTTGCTGCCTAGATTGCTCTTGGGTTACAACATCTAACTCAGCAGTATTTCACATTAAGGCATATACACCCTCTCACGGGCTGTGACCAGCTCGGCCAGGCTACTGGCCCGCTGTGGTACAGAAGCTGACTACTTACCTCAGCAATGACATGGGGAAGCACCACTGAGGTAAGAGTCTCCAGCAAATGTGCTCAGAAGTGCTGGTAGATAAAAAAAGCTGAGCAGAGGAATAAAATGCATCCAAGGAGGATATTTAACGAAAATTGTAGTATGGTATCTTGTACAATATGTAGCGCTTATGTGGACTCAAGTGAAAAACAAGCTTTGACAAACATCTTGAGAGTGTTTTGCATCAGTGGAAGTTGTAAACAGTTGAATTTGTAGCAGTGTACCAAAACAAGAAGCAGGTTTGTTTTTTTTTTTTTGGTAAAGATAAAGTGTATTGCAAACTTCCAGAGGCTCAGTGCACTGCTAATGTTCTCAATGTCAAACAATGTTGCTGGGAAGAGCTCTTGGAAAAACACTGGTGTCATACTTTGTTCAGCTCAATCGAGAAAACACACTTAAACAACCTCCAGTTAAGTCATGTAATGACCTAAAAGAGCTGCTGAAGGACAGCCTGCAGCTTAGCCTTGGTATAGAAGAAACACAGATGCAAATACAGTCAACTTATGCTCTAAGTAACACTGTAGCATCCAACTGAGAATCAGAAAGAGCGGGGATAGAAATGGTAGCAACAATTTCTAGACACCGTAATGCCTTTGAAAAAACCTAACGTGGCCATGGCAAAGCTTGCAAGGGTGACAAGTGTCAGAACAATGTGCCATTTCCAAACACGAGGCTGTGCCTTGCTGAGGGGAACTGCTCAGTTTCTGGGAAACCATATTGAGAAAAATATTTGTAAATTTTATTGCACTTGTTATTGAAGCAAAATGGTTATTTTGCTGCCTGCAGTGCCCAGAAGTTCAATGCATCATTTCTCCAGGAAAAGAGGAAATGTCTGCAAACTCACATTATCCACTTTAATGCCAGCAAGAGGATTAGGTGGAATTTTTAGAAGTCTGTATGCAAAGTTATACTTCACAGTGTTGTATCCCCTTGCGTGGGTTGTCGGAAAGACATACTGGTATTTTCACAGTGAAAGCATTTGCTTCAAGAATAATGTCAGCTCTTATTGTTTACAAAAAGCCAGAAATCAGAGCACATGAAGCAGCAAACAATTTGGCTGACCTTGGCAGCTGAGCAACATACAGTCAAGAAAGCAAAAATATGTTAGGCAAGGCAGAAGTAAGGAAAACAAAACATAGATGTGTGATTTCACATGTTCTCATGAAACCACTGCAAATTCTTTTTCAAGTAAGCCAAAGGCCTGATACTAACAATGGTAATGTCCCAACCTTATGTACAAGACTTTTCAATGCAGTTCCCATGTCTGAAAGCAATGAACTGGAAAAAAACAAAATCCAATTGTTGCACTAGTGCCATTTCCATGGTAAAGTGCTTGAACATGCCTGGGCTGTGGTGTGACTCAGAAGATCGCTTTGCAGCAATGGCTATTACTGATTTGGGAAGTCCTGTAGATACTACTTGGTGCTGCAGCAGCAGATGGAAGAGGTGAAGGATGAGGAATCTATGATGACTTCACTACACTCACAAAGTTTTAGAAAAAGATAAAGCTTTAGCCTAAACGCAAAGGCATCTTTACATTTTTATGTGGTTTCCTCTATAGCTTCTCAACCAATAAAGTTTTGTTGGGAACTTCAACTCATTACAGAGTCCTCATCATCTAAATAACGTTCAGCAGTAACAAAGAACCCTGTCATAAAGCTTTTGATAGATGTTTTGCAGCAGATACATTATGGTCAGGATTTATGGGAACAATTTGGAAAAGTAAAAAATAGGACTGACTATCATTTAGAAGAGAAATTACAAATGCAAATTCAGAAGAAGATGCTATCCTTTTCTTCATGGAGGCAAATTTTTAAACTAGTTTCTGGAAAGGGGGACTGTATAATAAACTTCTAATTTCAATAGTAATATTAGGTAAGGAAGTAAAATTACAATAGGCCAGGTACCATGTCTGCCCTGATATACTACCCCACTTCTTTATGTGCACATTACAATTCAGAGAGCTAATAATAAAAAGAAGTGATGCTGAGATGATGAATTGATGCTATGCAATTAGACCTATTAGAATTCACAAGAGTCGACAGGCAATAATCAAACCACTTTCATCCTGCCCATTGCAATTATCTTTGCACTTAAGAATCAACAAAGCACATAATGACTTGCTCTCGATTAAGGAATTCATGAGAAATGGAATTTTAATTAGTGTGTAGAAAATTTGGCCCATTTATTACTTTACAGGACAACAGATTGTGAAAACTAGTTGAGTAGTTACAAGTGTTCAACAGCAATTCAGGTCCAAGAACACCACACTGATGCTTCCAAGAAGTTCCTAGTAACAACCCTGAAATGGGATTGCTCAAATAAGCACACATTCACTTCTGCTCAGTTCTGGGAAAAAAAACCAAAAACCAAGAAACAAAAAAAACCCCCAAAAACCACAAACAAAACTGTGGAACTGGAGACTAAAACGGAAACCATTGCTGATGTTTTCAATTACCAGCTGATGAACAAGTCAGGTAGAATTACATTTATTTGTGGTATGAACCACAGATACCAGAAGGCCTAATTTTACGTTCTCATCACAACATGAGTAGGACGATAAGGCAAAGAAAATGCATCATTAGTTAAAATAAACAGTCTGTATAGTAACTTGAACGCTGATTTAAGTTTTCTTTTAAAAGCCCTTGAATAGGAAGATTACTTAGTTTTAAACAAAATTACTTCTTATAATTTGCTGATCTTAGTACAGAACAACTTACTAATTTTAAGTTGTAATTCAATCATTTCAACAGAAGCACCAGTTAACAAGTTCTGGAAGTGCAGGTCCTTGATATGAAATAGAGGTTCATAGGGAAGTCATGATTACACTGAACTGAAATGCTACGAAATGCACTTTTAAAAAAATGCAAACAAAAATCCACCCTTTAAACATAAATCCTGATAGTAGAGAGATGAACACAAAGTTATCTGCTCAAGGAAATGAATAGTAAGTCAGTATGACACTAAATAACATATCCAGTTGTTAAAAAAAACCCCAGTATTTATTTTTGAAAAATACTACTAGAGGTCCAAAAACAGTTAAAAACAGTTAACACTGGGGCATTTAGATTATTCACAATCAAATAATAAAAAATTTGGATTACTGTGTGATTATTATCTGGAAAAGTGCACCCCATGCTTTGAGCCTTCTCAGTTTTCTATTTTGCGATGGATAAGCAATTGGATATTTAGTGCTTACAATCTATCACAATGATGTTCTTTTCCATCGTCAGGCCAGATCTGGGATGTGCCCGTGTGAAGTGAAACTTACCACCAGATGTTACCATGCCTTTCTGTCTGCCTAATTTGTTTGTTAGATTGTATAAAAGCAGGAGCCTCTCACAGCAAAGATGGAGACCTTCCCTATGAGTGGATGCATTGTGTAGGACTCCCCAATTGCTGGGGAATCACAGAATGGTCGGGGTTGGAAGGGACCTCAAAAGACCATCTAGTCCAACCCCCCTGCCAGAGCAGGATCACCTACAGCAGGTCACACAGGATGGCATCCAGATGAGTCTGGAATCTCTCCAGAGAAGGAAACTCCACAACCTCTCTGGGCAGCCTGTCCCAGTGTCCTGTCACTCTCACAGTGAAAAAGTTTTTCCTCATGTTTACATGGAACCTCCTGTGCTCTAGCTTGCACCCACTTCCCCCTGTCCTACCATTGGGCATCACTGAGAAGAGCCTGGCCCCATCCTCCTGACATTAGTCCTTTACATTTTTATAAACATTAATGAGGTCACCTCTCAGTCTCTTCTCCAAACCCTTCACTGTGGACGGGGCTCCCCAGTTGATGCACAGAGTATTTGGGCAATTGGTGGTGTATCTTTCTTAACCACTATGCTTCTCTTATGTAGCAATGACTAGGTACGTCACTCTGTTTAACTCTGTACCTTGTTTATTCTTCTTTTTTCCCCTGTTTTAAACTAGAGTGAAAAAGTTTGTTTCTGGTGTCAAGTTGGTGTCTGTGTCCTTTTTGCTAACCCTGTTGATTGGCAAAACACGAGTGCAGCATGTTTAAACCAGCACATCTCAGCCAAGGTATTGAATGTGCCGCCGAGAACCGCCCTTTCTTCCCACTCAGCACTCATTCCTGAAGTTGCAAGAGGAAGGGATGGAAGCATAACCTGTTCACTTTGCTGCAGTTGTTAAACATGAATAGTTTCTGTGAAAATAATGGAATTTGACCGGCCTACGTGTTGCAGCAAAGGTGTTTTAGGAAATGATTTGAGCGTGATGAATCCCCTTGGAGTCCTATGGTGGACACAGAGGGAATAGTCCAAACGTAGCAGAAGTTTTTGTTCAGAAGGCAAGCAACAGTAATCTTGCTTGAAAAACATAACACAAATAATTCAAAATATGCTTACAAAGAAAAAGAACACATTTACTCCAAAAAAGGCTCCCAGGTTAACATCAAAATCTGTTAAACAATGTCATAAAAAGCACCGTGCTGTTGAGGATTGTTACAAGTGAACCTGAACTAAGTGATTCTCTGTACTGCAGAATTTACAAGACCATGGCTCAGTACCTCATTAAAATTAGGGTTCTGTTAATTGAAGTCTTCTCTCAAGTGATAGATGACTACTGTGGATATAAACCGTGCATAGTGTTGAAACTTCACATCAGGAATAAATAACGCCCATAAAATATATAGCTTTGGATAGAAATAAATTTGGAGGACCGCTCCTATGCAAGCAATGTTTTGTTACCTGCAGTACAGAAAGGAGGGGCAGGTAGGTAGTTCTGTAAAATTCAGAAAAGGCTTATTAGCACCCAGCTTCCTCTGAAAGTCTCTGAACTAACAATATCCTTTTCACAGGTTTCCAGTCTTGCTAAAAGCGGCAGAAAGGTTTACAAGGAGATTTGATAGCCTTGGCAGTGAACTTTTTTGTGCCAATGCCCAAATCCTTCCATCTAAGAATTTAGAAACTATATATTTCATTAATAAGCATAACAATAAAGAAAAACAATGGATAGAAGTGCTTGATATATTTATGAAGACAGAGAGCAATTTATTTCTCCTGAAAGCTTATCACCTAAAAGCCCTTTAATTCCTAAGAAAATATAACACCACATTTTAATGCTTAAAAGGACTTCTGAGAGAGGAGGGATATCTCCTCTCTCAGAAGGCCAAGAGAGGTTCTCCTCCCCCTCTACTCTGCCCTGGTGAGGCCACATCTGGAATATTGTGTCCAGTTCTGGGCCCCACAGTTCAGGAAGGACAGGGAACTGCTGGAGAGAGTCCAGCACAGAGCCACCAAGATGATGAAGGGAGTGGAGCATCTCCCTGATGAGGAAAGGCTGAGCGAGCTGGGTCTCTTTAGCTTGGAGAAGAGGAGGCTGAGGGGTGACCTCATTAATGTTTATACATATATAAAGGGTGAGTGTCACGAGGATGGAGCTAGACTCTTCTCGGTGACAACCAATGATAGGACAAGGGGCAATGGGTGTGAGCTGGAACACAGGAGGTTCCACTTCAACTTGAGAAGAAACTTCTTTACAGTGAGGGTGACAGAGCCCTGGGACAGGCTGCCCAGGGAGGTTGTGCAGTCTCCTGCTCTGGAGACATTCAAAACCTGCCTGGATGCCTTCCTGTGTGATCTCATCTAGGTGTTCCTGCTCCGGCAGGGGATTGGACTAGATGATCTTTTGAAGTCCCCTCCAATCCTTAACATTCTGAGATCTCCTTCAGAGAATGAGCCGAAAACCCCTTAAAAGAGCAGAAAAGGACTTAACAGTTTTAGAGATTCATCAGAGATGACATGGTAAATCCACTGACTGCAAGAAAGTCACTGACACACTTCTAAGGACATATAAAGGGGATGCATCAGCTGTGCTATACAATGAGGAAGCAGGCAGCACACCCTAAAAACTTATCATTTAATCAGTAAGTAATAAAATTGACAAATATAACTTCTCTTTAAAGGAGGGTTGGTTGGGTTTTTTTTTTCATTTTGGTAATTTCTTCAAGAAGAGTGTGTTTGAGAAGAGTGTCTTTTGGATATTCAAGTGTAGTCTTTATATAACTGACTCTTCCAAATGCTTTACTTGATTCTTTAATGTTATCTGTGACTAATATTATTCCAGTCAATTCAAATTCCTTCCTTATTTCCATGACCAAAAAGGTCAAAACCCAACTATATGGATTACTTCTCAATTAAGTGTGTATAGAGTCTAGGTTGTGTTGTAACAAAACAAAGAAATTATGGGGGTCAGAAGACACTTTTCTTTTTCTCCTCCATATCAGAAATAGTAAAGAACAAACCATTAACCATATTGATAGTCACTAATAGCTCTGAACCAAGAGAAACCTACCTACAGAGACATCAGATCCATGAGCACCTTCTGCAAATACTATATGCTGAATGTTTGGATAAAGTTTCCAGAATTAGCTACAACTGAGGAGACTCAAAACTGTGGGTCTCACTCCCACTTTTGACCCAGTAAATGCAAAAAGTGCAAAATGGTACAGACCTACATTCAGCACGGGGCTCCATTTTTTTATTTCTGTGCAGTGTCTCTACAACTTCAATGGAAATAAAAATAGAACTGCAGTAAATCCTTAGCATTTACTTGCTTTTGACCACTAAAAGTGTCAGCACTGGCCTCTGGTGTAACTAACACAGCCACCACAGTCATTAGCGTAGCAAAAGGTAGCAACCAAACTGATGAAACAGTGGTGTTTGGTGAATTTTCTGCCTGTAATGGGTGGAGCTGTTCCCAGATGGGACATGGAAGTTTCTGTACCTTCTCCTGGTGCCATCTTGATGAGAAGCTGCTCCTTCCCTGCTTTCCCCCCAAGTAGAGCATCCTCACTCTGGGGAGCTAATTCCCTGCCATAGCTCAGGGCTGTACAGAAAGACACTCTCAGCAACTAGGCACAGCTATATGAGCATTTTCAAAGGGATGATGCTTTCAAGAAAGTAAAGAGGCAATTGTGCCTTGTTGACCAGAAACCAGGACAGTAAAACCCTGGAGAGTTTGTACTGATTGGCTTTTTATTTTTGCATTTTATTGCAAGGAAACTAGATGAATAAAATGCAGCCAGACATGTTTTGACTGCACGACAAATTCATTTAAACCTAAAATTTCTACCTTGTATTCATATCTCTTCTGTATTATGGTGTCTCTCCCTTTGTTCACTCTGCCCCTACCCTTCTTCACTAACAGGCTTATATATGATAATGATTTTTCTGAAATACAGAATTAAATCAAACCATATTTTAATAAAAATAAATGGAGCAGAAAATAAACAAATCAATATTGAGTAGCATTTTTTACAACTTTCCCAGAAATAAAACAATTAGCACATTAGCAGTGAATGTAATAATAAAATTAGTCAATTAGGATATTTAAGTGATTACCGCATTGAATCAAAAGATTAGCTGAAATAAATATGGATAAGCTCTGCTGAGATAGAGAAGAGAGAGTCTGCACTGTCCTCTTCTGTGTCAAATGGAGAGTGTTTATGCAACACGGCAGATTTATTGCCATACACGCAGCCTAATCTGATCTGGTACTCTTGCTGTACTGCTGTTTGAAGAAGATACCTTAAAGGCAAATGAGATTATACTTCTGCCCATGTTAATTGCTGCTGTAATACTATTTGCAGCATCCTTTGACACCAAAATTTACTACAAAGTTATAGTTACTTTTTTAGGAATGTTACCAACTCTAAAAAAAAAAGCTAAAAGATTTAAATATTAATAGCACTTCAATGCTTCTCTCCCAGATGGCAACACAGCTGACTGCCGTTCCCTCCTGTAGCACAGCACTGTTTATCCTCTCAATGTCCCCAATATGAAACCGTTTTAATCTTTTGTTGCTGTTGTAAAACTTGATCTACTGTGGGACAACATAATTAAGTGTCAACTTTTGAATATACGATACAAAAAGCAGATCGAATAATCCAGCATGTACGCCACCAATAATTCAGTTTACGGCTCAGTGATAATGGGATTCCAGATTATTGGCTGAAAGGTGCAGTATTTTACCCCTCGCAGCTCTGGACCAAGGTGTACTTCTGTTGCACTTGGTGCATATTTTTGCTGCTCCCTCTTCTCTTCTCTTCCATTAGTCTGTTAAAAGCTATATGATACTCATGCTGTACGACTGCACTGTGTAGCCAACTGGAAAGAAACAGCACTTTGATTTTAAGTGTCTGATGATCTGTTAGTTCTTGTAAAAGTTATGGAGCAGTTATAAAATCTAATATAGGGCGTGTAAGGAGATTAGCAGAGGAATGGGATTTTGTATCAGCATTTTAAGGAAGATGAATGAAGGAGAGTGAGTAATTAAAGCAGTTGCTCTTGTCTGGGGTTTGAACACCTGTACAAATCTGGACATTACCTATAGCTCTGTGCAAGCATGCACACAGAGGATTCAGCGCCATCAACAAACTGTTATTTGTCTATGACTAGATGGTTATTCAGAAAGAAGACATTGTGCTGAAAAAGCCTCTAACAGCATCCAGTGTTTGAGAGAGCATGTGGATCTTGGTTTCCACTCAGTGCCTTTTGGTGCGTGGATGGCTGTGTTGTTTGTTCAGTTGGTATTACTGAGTACGTCAGCACAGAACCCAGTGGGGCAAACCTGGCCTGGGTGTCACCATCTTGGAAGGACCAGGGCCCACAGATTAATGGTGGCCACAGAAGAATGGGCATTCTGCTCTCCTCTTACAGTCATTTCTGACTTACTCAGATAGATGATGACTATTCTGATGGTCAAGCATTTTTTCAGCACGCTGTCTTCTTTCTGAATTGTTTGCTTAAAGTATGTAGTAGATTGTAACAAATAGTTCAACAAATATATTCTTCTGTGTTAATATTTAGTTTCCGTTTTTCTACTTCTCCTTAATCTCCCAGTCCCCTTGATCTCTCACTCCCGCTTAGCTTTGTTATAGTTGCATTTGTTTATAACCATCTAGTCATAGACATGTAGTAGATAATCTCAATTATTTCCTAACCCAGTATGTCAGTGTTTCCCACTCTTTCTTGTAGGGACAGCAAGGCTAGATGGCAAATAACAGTTTGTTGATGGCGCAGAATCCTCTGTGTGCATGCTTGCACAGAGCTATAGGTAATGTCCAGATTTGTACAGGTGCTCAAACCCCAGACAAGAGCAACTGCTTTAATTACTCACTCTCCTTCATTCATCTTCCTTAAGGTGCTGATACAAAATCCCATTCCTCTGCTAATCTCCTTACACACCCTATATTAGATTCCATAACTGGTCCATAGCTTTTTGACAAATGCAGCACCTGCCACTCTGGCTCCTCTGAAGGACTCACCCAAACCACCCTGCTTCCATCATTACAGCTCTGCCACATTCATCCTGTGACCTGTGAGAGGGACCGCACATGCGCAGCAGCTTTCTTCTTCCCTTTTAACTGCAAAGATGAATCCCTGCTCTGGAGGGGTGAGTAATGTCACGTGAAGCAAGGCAGCGAGATCGCATCTGTGAGGCACCGCCATGTAATTAGTTACAGGAAGAACAGAAGGGTTTGCTTCATTGCCATATAACCTCTACCTGCAACAGTTAACCTAATGTGTTTACTTTATTACCTACAATATGCATCCGTCGAAAGATGTTGCAGTGTGTTATTTAAACACAAACCATTATGAATATTTTTTATACAGCTGCTATTCCCCCCTACCGCATATTATTTCCATTTTAGCTTGGTAGTTTTCACAATGAAGACTCCTTGGCGTAGGTCCACGTGGGAACATCAACTGGTAAGACTTTAAATCAACCTCCTTGTTAGTGGAAGCACACAATACTATTATCCAGCAACTTGATATTCCTGCTAAAGAGCGGGAGGTCAATTCTCTTTGCCGAGTTAATACCTTCACAGAATAATTTCCCCGGCTGGCGCATCAAGAGAAAATCGCTCACCGTGTGGCACAGCCTGGGCCAAAAGCAATCAGCAATGACCCTGGGCACAACCAACCCTCTGGCAGCTGCCACCACATTCAGATCAGGACCCGACGCTCTGCCGCATTTCACCAGCTCTCTAGCTACATTAGCTGAAAAAGCTGTTGTGGAGAAAATAAAGCTAACTACGCTAAGGTACAAGCAGTGCAGTGTACCAGGGAATCAGGAATCAGGCATTTTACTGTTTATCTTTGGTGTTTTGAAGCCAGCAGGGTTATGCATTTTAAAACACTGTTTCTTTGCGTAGATCTAGTATTGAAAAAATAAATCCAATTAGTTTAAAGAGCATGTGTATACCAAAACAACCAAAGGGATAAAATCCTTTCTTTTTGACTATGTGTGAAAAAAAACCCCAAAACCCAACAAAATTAGACACTGCAAGCAACATGGAAACCAGTAAGTTCCTCAAATTTTAGCCACATATTGAACTAGATGCTCAACTGTAACTATACATGGAAGCCCCACAGAGCACATAGCCCTGTCTTTTCATTTAAATTCTACTGGAGTCAATCAGATGCAAGTACAAGTATCTGCCAGTGACATTGATGTCAAAATGAAATTTGACACTAAACTTGAGTTCAATACTAACCAGTTTCATACAATTTTAAAAATAACATGAACAACACTTTTGTGGGCTACATATATAACAAATACAAGTTTCTGGAGAGCAACATTTTTGTACCAGCTTTTGGGCAGTTCAACAGTGGCAAAATAATTCAAAACCATCCAGTAATTTAATATCCATACTCAAACCATTGTCTTTTTGACTAGTTAACAAGCCTTACATCAAAAAAGTGTTATACTGAATGTACATCAGAGAAGCTTAACGTGATTAACCAAAATGGACCAGTTGCCCTGACAGAATGCAAGTTACCAGTATTAAACTCTGTGATGAATCATACAGTTTTCCTCTTCTTAGGCACTAACTAGTATTATAGCATTCCCACCACTTATTCTCAATACTCAACTGAATGAACTGAGATCAACTTGATACCCACCGTCTGATTTATTAGACTACATATACTGAGGTTGTTTATTAAAACTTAAAAAAACCCCAAAACCTCTTGTGCACTTATGCTCACCTCAAAATGATATTGTAGAATACTATCGTTATTAATAATTACATGGCAATTTCATTATGAAAAATGGAACTATATAGTTAGAAGAATGAGGTTTAAAGATAAAACATTTGGAGCATATGGGAAAAGAATGCTATCTTCGAGATGACATGGCTCTAGGTTTGACAGATGTTTAATTATAGGGTTCAAACATCAGGGACTGACCATGTAACACATGAAAGGTTGCCAGTATGCTAAACACATACAAATATCATCATATAAAATGTTGATACACCCAAAAAAGAAAGAGAAGAGTTTCTTCCCCTTATTTTTAGGGAAGATTTACAATTGTGAACTTCAGTGCTTGAAAAGGACTGAGGCATTTTGCTGAATCACAGAATAAAAGACCAATGACAGAAGATGTTTTGCTTTATCATCATGCCCACGTCCCAGCTGGGATCACTTGAAGCACCAGAGTCTCAGCTCAATTCTGTACCAATTACTCCTTGGCTTTCTAGCAGCACTTTTGCCAGATGTCATTGGCTTTGAGGGCCCATTGGCATGAGTTCACATGTCCCACTTAGAAACTGAGCTGGATTCATCCCTTTCTGACTTCAGTTAGGCATTTGCAAAAACATCTGGTATTGCGGAAGAGCTGAATATCTGTTTACTTACAGTAGAAATAGGTATTTATGATGTCATGTCTTTGAAGGTACCCTCCATTCATTCCCCCTCCCCCCACCCCGCCCCATCATTTGGCCATTGCTTCTAAAGGATCTGACCAGTATTTTGGTAAAAGAAATACTACTTCCTACTGCAAAAATAATCCAAACAAGATAATTCTTCAGTACAAGATTTCTTTAGAGTGGTAGTTATTGACTTGTTTTATATCATATTACTTAAGTGAACCACTGTGCACCAGCAGCACTGATTTTAGAAGACCCATTTAAAAACATCCACACACCCCATCCACATCCATAGACTCCAGAAATTTTCAAGCCATTACCAGAAAATATACCCACCTACTATCAGAAGCAGACTTTTTATTTTCATTTCAAAACTCAAAGTACTGCAATGAAAGGCAAATTTACAGGACCAGCTGCCTTGGTGCTTGTTGTTCTGTCCACATTGGAGGAAGTTTTGTGGACATTTCCAGCACAGATGGATTGAAGCTAAGACAATTTATTTTGTGAATAAGTGGAACAAATAATGACTATAGCAAGTTCCCGACAGCACTGCCATGAGTTACATGCAAGGCTCTCTGGATGGCTCACAATTACAGATTATTTGTGTCTTATACTGTGTTTCTGCTCAGTACAGAGCCCTGCTCAATGCCAAAATTATTGGGAAGAGTTAGACAACAGATGTTAAGATCTTCCAAAGCCCTGTCATTGGAGCTAGAGGGATGATCATGATCTTTAGTGCTGTTTTACTCTGAAAGATCCCAACATGCAGAGGGTTCTTCCATACTTCAAAAGGGCAAAGGCTTTTTTGAAAAAGTTTGCCAGTTACTCTGTGTCCTGAAGCACAGGGTAAACTGAAATCCCAAGGAGAGTTTGCAGATACAACCATAACAACGCACTCACATTGAGAAAAGTGTCAAGAGTCCCTAAAGCCATAGAGACACACTCCAATTCAGAAACCTTGCAAGTTCAGTGCACGATGGTATTCTGGCAGTAGTGTAGATTTAGGGGAAATTCCAGTAAGCCCCAACACAATTAAAACCCAAATAACATAGCTATATTTATGAGCTTGGCATTTAAGTTGTGACCACATCCTGGGCTTCTCTTACAAACTCCATGCCACATGACAGCAGGCCAGTGAACACACTATGAACAACCTAGAGCCAAAACCAAGATTTAGTGGTCAAAGAAAACGTGTCTAACCAAATTTATACTCAATATAAATTGCTGAGCTATCATATTCTGCAATTATTTGATTTTTATTTTTAAATGGAGTACTGAAGTGTTGCATGGGACTGTTGCCTGCAAATGTGTCTCTCACTTGCAGATTTCATGAATTCATGTATATTATCAGCAAAAAGAAAAATTTGCAGGCATAAAGTCAATATAATAGATGAATAAGATCTTTTCAATAGAAAAGAATGTGGAAGACAATTACAATTCTTAAGGTAAACTATGGTTAATGTTTTTGAATGACATATTTATTCTCCTCTTTCTCACCAGCTAGTATCTTCATAGTCTTCATAGTTTGTTTGGTTTTTTTTTCTGCAGAGCCAAACTTATATATTTTGAATAAAGATGGATTTAAAAAAAAAAAAAACAACAGTCTTGTTAAGCTGGAGGGGGGAAAAAAAGAAAAAGAAAAAAGTAGGTTTTATTTGTTTGTTTTTAATAGGTTAACAAAAGCCATGAAAAGGTAAACATGCCAGGACTGGAATGCTAAACTATTTTCAGTACTGTTTTTTTAATCTGTATGAAGTCTTCACTTTTAATTAAGTTGTTTCTCTGACAAGAAGAATACTTTATTTACCAACTTCAATTTGTTTAGTGCAAACAAAGTAAGAAAGTAATTTATACACAATATATTGTGCAATAAAAATTGTAGAATCTCTGATGATCACCGAAAGCTAAACTACGGTCCCTTATCATATAAATCAAGCTGTGCTGTGTTCTTCATTCAAGGAAAGATTGTTCTTCATTCAATTGAAAGACTGATTTGTTAGTTTCCCACTAACAAATACTTTGGTCAGCCTTTATATTATCTCTGGTTATGCCAAACCAACACGATTCTATCATGTATTCATTATCTCTTAGGTTACATAGCCAAATGCAAAGCAGAGAATTTAAATACTAAGTTCAGTTGTGACATATCTTAAACCAGAAGACTGTTTGCATTTATAGTAAATTCAGCTGCACTAATTTGATAACACATGAACCAAAAACATTCCATTTTATAAGCTGAAAGTAAACCCAAAATTTCAAAGCTTGCTCAAAATAAGTGCTTTCTAGTGAACAAAACTTGAGTTTTGCCACACAATGGCAGACTTTCTTCCTCAACACAAACTGCATTTCAAGTTAAAATAAGGGTACAAAAAAGAAAAATCATAATAGGGATTGTTGCAGAACACAATCCACATTAAATTTATCAATGTACAATTTCAAAAAAAGAACCTCTTGATTTGACAGACACTATAGAAAATTCATAATGAGGAACTGGCAGTTTCTGTGGTGATGGAGGATTATGGTCTCAGTGCACAATCAGAAACTGAGGGGCAGAGCAGGGGGAAGTCACATGCCAGCAGACATCAGTAGGCAAGAGGAGTCAGTCATTTAAGAAAACCACCAACGATATAAACTCGAAGCCTCTGTCTCCCTACAGATTAGGTTTTGAGGAGTCCCAAAAATTACTTGCCAAGTGACACCTGATGAAAGCCGGGATAGCGCAAAGCAGAATATGAGGCTCAAAGGGTCCAGAGAAATTCAGCCTGGTGTTCACACCGTTGGAAGGGAAATGAGGGAGCAGCAAACTACACTCCACCAACCTATCCCGGGCTCCACCATGTTATTTCTTTAATTTGTTCTACCTGTCTGCTCAGATTATCTAACACGGATCTCAATCTGCAATTACACTGCTGCCCAAGCCAGTGGATAAATTACTTTTGATGGAATTAGGAAATTTGTGCTGTAATTGGGTGTTCCTCAGTGATCGACACGGGGCTTTGCCTGATCACCACACTGAGCTGGAAAGGAGATTTCAGGCCTGGTGGGTTTTCCATGACAAGAAGAGAAGATTTCTGCAGCTCCTTGAAGCTGGAAGCAAAATTCCTTCCTCACAGCATTAACTAAGCTGCTTACAACACTTCCTAGAAAACAAAGCTAGCACTGCCTACAAATGGTGGGGATCTTTGCCCAAGGCTTCAGTGGGGAAAACAAGTTATAATTTTAGAGTGATGTTTGGTCCAATTTAAGACTACGTGCTCACAGAGACAGCAGAGGGTAAAGGTGTTCCCCAGCCTGGGGGCACCCAGGAGCCAGAAGTAGAAGGTTTAACCATTGCAGGTTATTCACGTCCTGCCACTGCTTTCCTTATTACGAGAACTGAGCCCATTCATCAAATTCACATCTGTAGGTATTTTTCTAGCCATTTACTACACAAATTTCAGAGAAATATGCTTCCCTGGATAGTGTCTGAGTTCACATAGGCCAGAGCAGAGTTTGGACCAAGTTTACCCCACAGAGGAACAATACCAATACTGAAAGTCTCATTTAGAAAGTTAGAGTGTTATATAGTGTGCAGATCTATACTGCCCATCAGCATGCACACAACAGACCTACTTCTTCTTTCCAATTAGTCTGTATTGGAGGGAGGGGTGGCGGGGAGAAAAACCCAACACAGTTTCAAAGTGCACAGAGCCTGCAAGTGGACTCTTGAGTTTTTCGGGTGATTTGTAGCTGATCTGAAGGAACAGAAAGTAATGAGAAAAACAAAGTCTCTCTTAATCTGTCTTTGCTTGCAAATTCTTTCCTATAATCCCTGCCTTTGTTCCCTCCTGGTAGGCTGTTCACCAAATTTACATTTCAGAGTCTTCCCAAACATTCCTTTGGTGCTACTACTGACACAACACATAATCACCCTACCTGAGCCTACTACTTATAAATAAACACAAAGATTGTCAGCTTTTTGTGTGCCTTTGAAAAAAAACCTGAGTGATTAAATATTGAGACCTTTCAAATATTTAATAATACACTTAGCACACTTTTCCAACAGGGAGTGTCACCCATTTAAACTAAATAGGATCGTGAAGAGCTACAGGTGGATTTTAGTTTCTTAAATTACATTTACAGAGTAAAGAAGAAGCAGTAGGTGGTGACAAAAGTGTTAACTACCATAGAAGTGTTAAAAAATAAAGGGAATAACCAGTTCTGCCCTAAGCAAACGCAGTGAGATTGGTTTAGAAAGGGAGGAGACTCAAAGGTGAACATAAAACTCAATTATTTATATTCTTGCATCAGTTCTGAAATTCCAGGTTTCTAACAAGGGAAAGTCACATAAGACAGTATAACAAACTTGGATACACATAGAGGACAAAAGAAAGTGAGATGTTTTTGATATTACAGCATTATAGTTGCCATCACTTGAGCTAAATATTGCTATTAATTTCCATTACCTTATCTCATAAATTAAAGAGCTCAGATCACAATAGTCCATAAAAGAGCTATAAATCAGTTAATGAACAGATGTATTTTCATACATATAAATACACGAAGAAAAATTAACCCACCTAGTCAGATCCCAACTAAAAAGGGGCAAAGAATACAGTCTTCACTGTGCTGGGCTCCTTACAGAGACAGGTCACTGAACAAATCTATCCCCTAAACCCCGCAGGGGCTGTCTGAAAACACACAGACCAGAAAAGATTTCCTCAAAATAGCGACTCTCAGCAAACAGCTTGCATCCTTTTGTCTCCCCTGCACTTCAGCATCAAGTCTTTAGAAACAGGAGAGGAAAAAAATCCCGTTTCCCTGCATAGTAATGGTATTGCAGAGCTGCATTTGAAATTTTCCCAAGATACCTTTAAGATTGGGGGGGACTAGAAGAGGTCACCAACATAAAACCTATACAACCATTTCAAACGCAAAGCTGAGAGAAAGTGGTGGATGAATTTCAAAACCTGACCCTTGCTGGAAAAGAACTTTTCCTCTCTCTACAACTGCATTAATTTTCTAAATTCACTATTTAGGACTTTCATTCTCCTCTTGGGAGTCAGGTACCAGAAGCTAGGGCTAGAGGGAACGGCTTTCCAGACACACAGATCAGCAAAACTTAAGGACATGGTATATAAGTCACTTCACCTTTTTGGACATAAAAACCAACTAGGCTGACAGCGTATTTTTCGGCACCTAAGTGTCTCTGTACAAGAGCCATTAACAACAAAAAGTTACTGATTAAAAGAATCTCTTTATAAAAAGATATCATTATCTTCTAGAGATGGTTTATTAACAGGAACTGTTAATTTTAACAAGGTAGAAAAGTCAGACATTCAAGGAAAGCTCTTGTTATTTTAAATATATTTTTTTGAGGGAAATGTTCAACATACACTAGAGTTTCTCTTCCTTTTGTTGGGGAGCAGGGGGGAGTGATCACTAAGGAATAAACATTAGGGCTATTTGCCACGGTGAATATTTGGACTCAGTGAGAGCACTAAGGGTTGCTGGGGTTGTGCCACAGCCCAATGTTAAACGTATTAAATCTTTATAACAACTGGCATTAGCAGAAGCATTTGATTAACAGCCTAATGAATACACTGGTACTTTCTGGTACTCTGGTTTTAATAATCAAAAGGTAATTCTTATCCCAATTCCCAAACTGGAGAATACATCTATGTCTGAATATCAGCGCTGGTGATCACAGTAATATCAAACAAAGTCAGACAGCACCATAAGCTCACAGGAAAAACAGAATAATAATGAGATTTATGTCAGTGTTTCTCACAACAGTTTCAATTAAAAGTATGCAACAGCGATACCATCAAACTAAAAATTGGTTCTGCATGACAGAAACCAAGGCCTACCACACTGACTGTATTTATACTCAATTATTGAGTAGTGACCCTTGACTTTCCAAGGAGGCAGGCAGCCAAAAAGTTGCATTAAAACACAGCTTGAAATCCAGCCAGTTTCCAGAATTCTCCTGAAAGGGAATGTGTTATGCAGAATTAGATTAATTTGATGACATTCTTTTCACCCATACTCAGTAATTGTGGCCCTTTTTTCTACTGGAAGACTATTTTCTGATTTGCCAGGTCTAGCAATATACTGCCTTGTACAGAAGTAGAGAAAACACACAAAAAAATTAATCTGAAATCACCCCATCCCACTTCTCAACGTTTTGCCCTACTCCCTCAGACTCAAGGGATTTTCTGGCAGGTTCTCCATTTACTTTTCAATGAGCAGGTTACTCTTGGCTTTGGAAAACCCACACGTTAAAAATTCATTTTTATCACTACCAAAGTGTGATTCAAGAATTAATATCCAGGTTCCCTGCGCAGCCAGAGTCCAACAAAGATTTAATGCACAAAGCATACACTCTATTTGTTACTGTCATCCTGACAATTCATACTCGAACAAGGGTTTTAACTGAGACATAATTAATGTGAATTGTGTCCTAGGTTTGTAATTTAGCTGTTACAATATAATTTAAATTAGCACCCACCACTAAGAAATGTCTTTGACTAAGGAAACACATGCAGGTTACATATCCTGTCAAAGCATTTAGCACATTTAACCACCGTTAAGTTTACAAAGCCTAAAAAGAAACTCGGTCACTTTTTTGAAAGCCTCCCATAGTTCTGAAATGTTTCACCTTGAAATGTTTCAGTTTTTTGTTACTGCCAGAAATACAGTATTTTTGGTAGTAGCAATTATATTTGATAACATTTTAAGATTAAAAGCACCATGAATCTACATTTATTAAAACAAAGAGCTACAAAGCATTGCACACCAAAGGAAATGTGCTGATTCTATTGCTATTAAAGACAAGATGAGCTTTAATAGCATATGAATTAAATGCTTTTATGTCACATTCATATTTAATTCTCACACTGAACATGGGGATTGGATGTTTGCATTTCATTAGAAATTGACAACTGAAATCAGTGGGAGCATTGGAAAAAGCCCACACTTCCAATGTCACAAGATTTAAATTTTTAAAAAAGTTTTTTCACTCCTCATTTTTCTTGAAAAGGAATAGACAAGCATATATATTTGGAAAACTCATTAAAATAGTCTGGCATATAAAAACCTAGTAAGCACACGAACAAATATTTAAGATAGAATTTTAAAACATACTTCAGTGACTACATTTATAAACATGCTTAGGACATTATCAGTAACTTAGTAACATATTTAGTTCAGAACCACGCAAGTCTTTCTCATCCAAAAACATATCATGAAGATATTAGAATATAAAAGAAAAGATATATATGCTTATATATATATATATATATAGGTGTGTGCATGCCTGGACACTTGCCTCAACGTGTGCATTCATTCTTCATCACAGACACAAACACATGTTTATTGTGAAGATACACAGAACTTTTCTTCAGAAAAAAGCCTTGCTGCATATGACTGAGCAAACATAATGCAGAAAGTTCACACTAAATGTTTCCTAATAAAATTCTGCAGTAACAGTAATAAAACATCAGGCTGCCAAAATTTCTGAGCAGCAACTTCAGCTGCCCAGGGTGCAGGAAGGATTTAACTGTTGCAGGTAAAACCTGCACCCGGCTTTGCGGGGAGGCGACAGCATCATACCTGGCTGGAGGCAACTGAGTCTCAGCAAAGTTCCTCCTTTGATGCAAGTCTGCATTTAGGGCCATAAATCTGCAGTTTCAATGGGATTAAATAACCTTAAAGTTTCATGATGGTGAGGGCTTCGCGTGGCTGGGAGCTAACAGTCAAACTGGGACGACACAGAATCCAGGAATGCTACATCCAAAAAAACCCAGCAGGATATTTCTCTTCTCCTTTGCCATGATTCTCACATAGACATGGGAGCTGCTGTGTGTGGTGGTTTCACTTGGCCAGCAGCCAAACACAGCCATTCACTCACTCACTCCCCCTGCCCAGGGGATAGGGGAGAGGATTGGGAGGCAAGGGTCAGGAGACTTGTAGGGTGAGATAAGAACAATTTAATAACAGAAATAAAATAACACTTAATATCATACTGATATTCAAATAATAATAGTAATAAAATATGCAAATGAGTGATACCCAGTGCAATTGCTCACCACTCACTGATCAAGCCTGGCCCATTCCCAGATAACGATCCCAGAGAAGCAACAATCGCAATCCCAGAAGTGTGAGAGCCCAAGCGAGTAAGAGAGGGAGAGACCCTCATTAATATACTGAACATGACATTATGTGATATGGTACATCCCATTGGCAGAGCCAAATGACAATTTAGCTTATTCATTTAAATACTCCTTCCCCACCCAGATCTTGCGCTTGTAGACTTACAAAACATGAAGTCCTTCACCTTCCAGTGACAAATAAGAACACTGGTACGTTATCAGTTTTTCTCATAACAAAACCTATACTGAAACCAAAACACAGCTACTAAAAAGAAACCCAGCTCTGTCCCAGCTGAAAACCAGGACACTGCTTTGCACAGGACTTCAGGCACGGTCTGAACTTGCCTGCTAGGCTGGGCCCCAGAAGCGACTATGGTAGAGAAAAGCTCGAGCTGTGCCTCTGTGGTGGGCTCAGCTGTATGAGAGATCCCGAGTTACTGACACCAGCTACACTGGGGCTGCCTCCCAATAAACAACCAAGTATGCAACTCGATGCATCGCCTACCCAGCGAAAAAAGTCTTTGTTTATGGAAACTACCTCACATAGTTATTTCAATGTTTGTGAAATCCTGATATTCTCAGCTCCTTCAAACTATGTCTAAAGCTGCAAGAATACCCAGGGCTTTAGAGCTAAGATTTGAAGGATCTTTCTCAAATTATCACCACACTGTCTGTTTATTACTTTCAGTTGCTCCAATACTGTATTTGGCATGGCATCAGAAGAGAGTATGACTGCAGCTGCTTTCTTCTCATTAACTCATAGTTAGAGATTCAGCTGAAGGGTAGCCTGCTTTGTCTTGCAACACAGAAATACCTTTCTCTCTCCCAAATCAAGGGAAGACTTTTGTTGAAGTAAGAGTAATGCTTTTTCCAACAGCTCCTAAAGTCCACCAGGAATGTCCACTTTACAACACAGAAGAGCAGTTTTGATAGCTGCTGGTGGTGGGCACAAGGTACTTGGGCAAAGCAAGTCCAGCTACGAGGCTCGCAAGAGGATAGGTTAAGTTTGCTTGAGTAGCTGTTGGCAGAAGCAACTATCACCCAGTCAGATTTAAAATGGAAACACCCCCTTAAATGATGTTACTGGCAGTGTTACATTTTATGTATTTCAAAACAGATCCGTTTATCCTATTACAGCTGATCCAGCTTTTTTTTTTCCAATGTACATCAACAAAAATAAATCTTTTCCTGTAAATATGGTACATAGGCAACATTAGAACAATTACAACTGCATTATTGATAATGAATGCAAGTCTTATGAAATCTTTTTTTAATCGTATATTATCTATTCAAATAAATACACAGGTATATCAACAGCAGACAGAGCTATCCCTGTTAACCTTGCACCTTACTGCTTGTCTGGTTTATATCCTCCTCCCCATCTGCTTTTTGTTTCTGTGAAATAAAGCAGATGCCTCCCACAAAGTTTAAATCTTCTTAGCCAAAATACAGAAGCCAATCAGGTCCAATCCTTTCTCCCTCCTTCCCTTTCCACCCCAACCCCCTGATGACAATAGTTGCAGATGAAGCCCATACATATAAAATACCAGATGCTAGCCCAAATTACTTGTGGTTACCTGACTGCAATCGAGTTTGTTCTTGTATATTCTTCTTTGACATGAAGCCATCCATGCCCCCTTCCCCCTGGGCACACTTTATCTGAACACTTTATTCTAATATTTGTCTGTGGAAGTGGGATTGAAAGGAAACTGCAGACCTCTCTGGAGACTTCCAGGGCAAGATTTGAAGATACTATTTTTGATCTTGTGTTATTGTTATCAGTTGTTACACTTGTCATATCTTATTCAATAAGGTCAGATTGTGTTCAACTAGGAGGCAAAGCAAGTGTGCTGTTAAATAATACAGCTGCTCTCTTAAAAACATCGGGTTTGGCCAAATTTGGCTCAGACTGGACATCAAGACCACAACAGAGTTTTCCTGTGATGAGCGGACATCCGTGACTCCTCTCTAGGACAGGACAAACCTTGTATATAAAGATCATCGCCCAAAATCATCTGGCTAGTGAGGGTTATGTCTTTCCTTGCACATACAGTTTCAAAATTGTTTTGTAAAGGTTGAAAATGGTTTCAGACATGATTAAAAACTGTAGAAAAAACACATACCAAACCTTTCAAAAGGCTTAAACTAAATATTTGAGTTCTAAATTGCCTGTGCAAAATGAAAAACCCGTGTAATACTTCAGAGACAAATTAAGGAACCAAAAATAATGTAACTGCTGCACATTTTACCACGCATGTCAGCTAAAACTGCTCTCCGATTTGCCCCGAGTGTCGTGTAAATTACCATGTAACATCCTTTTGACCACTGATATATTGTAATTTCATCAAACAAGCATACAAATCGAACAGCCTCCAGACTTTCTCAGTATTAATGAAAAAGCGTTTGTTTCCAGGCACACATGGTATTAACTTATTAGTATTAACAGTGCAACTTATAAGTGACAGTTGATTCTAAGGAAGAGCTTACATCTCTAAAAACCCTCAATTTTCTTTAAAGCTTTAAAGAAAGCCCCTGTGCTCTGTGGCAACATTGATAAGGAAAATGCTTTGCCTGTGGAGCTAAGCCCTCCACGGGCAGCAATTAGCAGCGACTGACAGACACGAAAAGCTCAGCAGCCCAAGACAGACTTTTCTTTTTCTTTTCAACTTGTCTTGGGGTTGAATTTTAACTTCTTTCCCCACCCTCATATGTCACTTTTCAGGGAGGGCAGCAGGAGGTGTCCTGGATGAATGATGTATTACTAGATTCCAGGCAATGCCGACCCGCCAAATGGATCCAACTGAAGTGCTAGTCCCACGTACATAGATTTTGGATACAAGGGACAAGAGCGGTGGTTCACCATCAGAAAAAGGTTGCCTCTGTAGGGTGATCATTATCAACGCAGAGCAACACAGAGCTAACAAATACTCATGTTGCAAGCAGAAAGTATCCTTCCTGTCACACGTTCAGGGAGTTACGATTGCTGATGTTTTCTTAGCATAAAGTAACCCCAAACCCACCAAATTAAGCAAAAACAAAGCCTGGCCAACCACATCCTACAGAACCAACATACAAAAATCTAAGTACTTCTGTGGACTCCAGCAATAACGTATCTTATTTCATTTAGTGTAAAGCATCCTAGATTCTGGGAGCAAAAGGGTATGATCCCGGTCTTTCTGTTCATATCTTCCAGCTCCTTTTCCTGAATGAAAACAAGTGCTGCACACACTGATCTGAATCCACCCATGGCATAGCCTGATAAGTCATGTCCTGCCATGCCAGCTGGTGAGCTCACTCGGGAAGAGCGCACAAGGCTCGCTTTCCCTCCTCCGCCGCTTTCTCCCGTGATCCTCTGCATCTTTATTCACAGCGCGCCCTGAAACTGAAAGACCTTTCACTGCCTGCCCCAGCTGGCCTCTCACTTTTGAATCCTCAACAAAACAACTTCCCCTGCCCCCCAAGAAAATTGTCATGGTTAATTCTCCACTTGCAGAACTGCATTTTCTCTTCAATGAAATAGCAAAACTTCTTCCAGCCCAAACCATGACACGATTGTTTAATTTCCTATTTGTTCAAAGCTGACTTTCACAGGTCCTGAGGACCCAGCCTAACTGCAAATTTTAATGAAAATACCACATTTCATTGGAGCTGAATTATTTCATAAGGACATACTTTTTCAAACTAGCTTTTGGGGTAGACCTTAAGTATTTAAGTCTACAGGTCAGTAGCTAAGAAGGTGGAAGGGCTGGACTTGGTTCAATACATTGTCTAATTTTGCAACTTGTGATGAAAAAACTTGCCCTGCTTGATGCGAGATCAGAAACTGGAATTCTTATTTCCCAGCTCAGTAATGTAACTGCCTGTCTGTAGGGCTTATACATCTTCTGCACACAAAGAGAGTTTTGTAGGTCATGGGAGGATGAAAGCCAATTGTGAAAATTGGAGAGGTGCTGTAAGAAATTCTCCTCTCACGGGGGCTTTTGTGGAGCACCCTGGACTCCAGGTGTATTGCTTTACAGCCAGAAGGGTTACATTACCATCTTGTGTGACCTCCTGTGTGACACAGGTCACAGCATCTCTCCCTGCCAAGCCTCTCTTGTCTAGTCCAACTACTTGTGACTGCAATAGAGCGCAAGATGTGATTTAAACGCTTGCAGTGATGGACGGTTTCGCCACATCCACCAGCAAGTTGTTCCAAGGACTAATTACCCTCACTTAAAAATATGTCTTGCATTTCCTGTTTGATCTTTGCTGACTTCAACTCACAGCCGCTGGATCTCGTGTTTTTGCCTGCTAGCTTAAAGAGTCCTTTGCTCCAGACATCTTATCCCTCAGTGGGTACTTACAGACCATGATTAAATAGCCACTTAACCTTCTCTTCAGTAAGGTGAGTCCTGTGAGAGCAGATGGTGCTGAGCACCTCTAAAAATTAGCACCGCAGCTATTTACGTGTGTAAATTGCCAGCCGATTGTTTCGTAAGGCCAGTTATGAAGAGCTGCTGGCACCTGTCTCCCCAGCAACAGAAATTATAGGTGCTCAGCATGGTCCAGCATTTGTTTTTCATACCTCAGTTGCTAAAGACAAAGGACGCAGTCTCCTGTGTTAGCTAGCCCTGACCTAACGCAGAAAGAAGCAACCTCTGCCGTAGGAGATGCACAACAAAGAGACTAAGTTCCCTCAGGACTGGAATGGCTTTATCTCCATGGTCTCTGCAGTGTTGGCACCAAACAAATACCCCAACCCAGACTATTACCAATTTTTTGCACTCTGAAGAAAGAGAGAAGGTCTCGTACTACAGACTGAAGCTGCTCTGTGCACCGAGGGGAAACCAGGTCCTGGTGTAGCACAGGCAGGAGCACTCAGGCAACTGGTTGACTGAAGTGCAGCAGCAGCACCGGCTCTTTGCTCCACTCATCAGAAATGTCTCTGCAGCAATTGCAGCCTGAGGAAGGCATCACTCTGACAGAAATTGCTCTGCAGCTTTCAAGCTCTTCAGACCTTTTGGGCCTTTTCTGCCCAAGCTGCTGTCCTTTGGAAAGCAGCTGAGAGAAGCACCTCTCACCTGAACTAGCCCTTCATCACAGGGGCATTCCCACAGCTCCTTAGCTTCCCAGAAGTGAGTGTCATATCACAGGGAGTACATCAGTTTTGGTATGCTAAATAGTGAGACAATTACCTGTACCTTCTGCCCAAGCAGTTTAGTAGCAAGATTCAACTGTTGCAATTACTCTGTAAATAGGCTAGGGATATTGGTATCAAATATATTAAAAAAAAAAATATGTCCAAGTTGCTTTGCTACTGGAGCTGGCCCATAAACATCCTGCAGCTGCAAGGTACTCCCAAGTAAGATCTCAAGAGCTCCAAAAGGTGAATAAGCAGATGGCTCTGAGGAACACCCATTCATTCACACAATACTATAAAGATGGCCTTCTTACTAGGTAATGAAGGGCATGAATTCCTGGACGCATAAGGATAGGAACCGGAAAGATTTTTGGGATGTTAGAACCTACAGCTTTGCACCAGATGGAAGATGCAACTTCCCAGTCACAGCAAACTCCAGCCTCAAAAAATTTTAATCAATAAATAAACCCTGAAACATCGTGCTGATTCCCCAGATATTCCTCTCTCTCTGATTTCTATCTCCTTGTGGGAAATAAGCTCAGCCTGCAGTATTCTGACAAGGGCCTTAATAAAAACTCAGGAAGTTGAGAAGAGAGGACACCAACACTGCATAATTTAAACTGAGAACTTCCCTCCTGCCCCTGCCACTTAAACCACAGACAACTAAAGGCACAGAAAGCACATGAAATGTCAGATCAGGGCCCATATTGTTCTCATCATTGATAATGACTTCCAGTGAACTGAATTCAGTTTTAATCCAAATAAAACAGTGTTTTTACATCCAGTGATAGAAGAAAGAGGGCTGCAGCTTTTTAAACCTATCTCCCCAAGAGAATTGTATGTAAACATGCATGTATGGAAGGGACAAACAAGATCAGAAGATAGAGAAGAGACAGAGGCAGAAAATGTGAATAAGGAGGAGGAAAGGCTATAGGCCTGTGAAATACTCTCCAGATTTCCTGGCAGTAAACATCAATTGACTATGAAGCTACTGAAGTATAATTACCTCCTTGTCAATCTTGACATTAACATTTTCCTAACTCTTCAGTGACAATTGCTTCTTTCAACACTCCTTAATAACAATTCATTGACTTATCCTTTCACGGATGTGTAGGATTGTCAATAACTTCACGTCCTTAAAGCAAAGCTGGAAAGCTGTGGATCAGATACGGCTACTGAAACTGAACTGGATTTCTGAACGGCCAGGACTTTTCAGAGAATGCTTCCCACTTCTTTCAAACACCAAACACAAGAAAAACATTTTTTTAAAAGTTACTCTATTCATTTTCTTCTTTTAATAAAAACTAGAAAAATTGGCACCCAAAAGGCAAAGATTATTATAGATAAACAAGTCTGTAAGACCCCTCCCTCACCTTTCCTTTCAAGCAGCTTCGGAAGTACTTTTCACATATATATGCAAATAAAGAATATAAGACAAACCAGTTATTGTTCTAGTCTTTAGCACTGACAGGTTGCACATCTTGGACAAGTCACTTAGCATACACCTGCTTATTTTTTTCCTATAAATTAAACACTATAAAGGTATTCAACTTTTTTCAAAATACCAACAAAATTAAGCAAAGAAAAACCCACTGTGGTGCTTTACATAACATCAAGTCCTACTGATCAGGTCAAAGCAACAATAGGATGTAGCACTTGCTGATGCTTTCTACAGTCCTTCTGAGCCATAACAAACATGATTAAAGCAAACTACTTTTAGTAAGAAAGATTAAAATCATATTCTTAGGTACAGCCCAGTCCTGTAACCTACCTTCTCCCACCCCCTTTTTTTTTTGGTGTTTTTTTTGTTTGTTTGTTTGTTTTGTTTTGGTTTTTTTTTTTGTTAAAATCAAGTTCTAATCCTTCTGACAAAGTATCTTCAAAATACAAACCAAATTAATGGACTGCATGGGGCAACAGAGTTGGCTTTTCCCTTGTTTTTCGTTCTCCAAATGCAGAGTTATCCTTAAAGACTGTAGAAGTTCTTGCCTCCACACTACACAAAAGGGTATTTGTTCACTGAGGAGCTGCCCCAGTTGGATGTGAAGGCAAAGGAAGGAGTGTACCAAGTAGCCAAATGAAACAAAAGCAAACCACGATACAGAGAGGACTGCATATTAAGCAATTTTTTGTGATCACCATAAATACCAAAAGGAAGTCTGTATGCAGCCAAATAAAGACAAAATTAAAAAAATAAGTTTCACCTAAAAAAATATATATAATCCTGTGATATGAACGATATTTGCAAGCCTGGACACCTCAGTCTGTGAATTAATCCCACATGGCTCCATACTCCAGCAGCAGGCTAAGGACCCAGGATGAATCATGATCTCGTTATAATTATCCCACACTCTCAATTTTACCAAGTCTCAGGTGGCATATTTAGACCCTTAATGAACAACTGCCAGTATAGCTAGAGAAATACTAAGACATCTAGTCAGCTCTCAGCTCTTCTCTCAATGGATCATCTCTCTGCCAGTAGTTTATAAAAATAAAAAAAAAATAAAACCAACAACAACCAAAAATCTTGGTTCTTGCTGCTAAACAGGTCCCTGCAGGGTCATATAAGAGACTCTCCATGTTAAAAGGTTAAGAAGTTCCTACAGGATTGCAGAGACAAATCACTGGGAGTAAGCCTGTCCTCATAAATCAAAAAAACCCTTTAAAACCCCCTTCAGAAAACGATTTCTGGTTTTGATGCACATCTCCAGCACACAGACACAGCAGTGTCTTACCTCGAATTTACCTGGCTACTTAACTTGTTTGCTATAGAGATGGTCTGATTATTAGGAACACTAAGCAACCACCAGTGCTCAGCATCTTTAAAACAACAACTAATACTATTTTTTTGGGGGAAAAAAAGCTCTCAATAAATCTCAATTTCTCTGCATCCTTAATTTATAACACCTAAAATAATAATGCCAGTTATCGTTATGAGAGCAGCCGAGTAATGTTGTGCAACAGTATATAACTTCAGCTTTAGTCTTGCAACAAATCAAAAGAGGGAAGAACTCTCTTTTCTGTGTAGATGTCAGAAAGAGAAACCTAAACAGTTAAATACTACCCAAAAGAAGTAAGAGGTGTTATGCTTTTTCTATTAAAGATCTGCAGCCAGTTCCCTCACCTTGGACTCGTGCTCTTGTTGAAGTCAACAGCAAAACTCCCACTGACTTCAGCAAGAACAAGGTCATGGTCCTTCTGTGCTGGTGACTGGGTGACAGCACAGTCATAGGTCCTGAATTCAAAGAAAAAAAGAAATCAATCAATAAAAGCAGCTTACAGTTGTCTGGTTACATCTCCCCAGCTACCTACAGACTCACACTGGAGACTTTCAGTAGTTTTTCCTTTCTGGACAAAAGGTTCATATGAGAGTACATGATACATTAGGCTTTATCTGGACTCTCAAAGGGGTTGTGGCCAAAACACCACTGAGATAAATGTGACTTGCCAGTGTCTGGGTGCCCCACTGATGAGGCTGCTCCTTGTAAATTATATGTAACCCACTGTGAACACACAGACAAATATAATGCTCTCTTTTATGGAGCAGCTAATGTCAACAGCGGTGCCTCCACCACATGATGTTACACATGAGGGAAATCCAGCCCAAACATTTCCTACGTTACACAGAAGAGGCATAAAAAGTCAGACCAGATGACTACAATGATTTTGGTATCTGCTTCCATTCATGCAAAACTAAGCACAAAGCTTGCCCTCAATATGTCCAAATACAAACCTACCCTGTCTTTTAAAAGAAAAAAAAAAAAAGAAAAAAAATAAAGACCATCTGCATGACCGCTCATAGAAAAAACACAGGTCCTCTCAATAAATATTCATACATGACATTCACACATATACAAACATACATAGATCTTCATCTTCTGCCTTACTGAGACCTGATTTTAATTTACATTAATTTCTGCTGCTTTCAAACACTTTTTAAAGCCTCTCCTTATATTTAGTGTTTCTTTTGCTTGGTATCAAAAGTAAATATTATAAAACCAACAGCATAAGAACATTGCTGTCTGCAATCTAGAGATACAAATGAATCTTTTACATTGCCAGCATCAACTATCCCTTGCCTAAAAAAACAACCACTTAACAAATGAGTGCTTAAATGTGCTTTCGGTATACTTTAGCATAAACTGCAGTGTACATTTGGTAAACTTTGCACTGGGATTTTAATTAAAGCCACTGGCCTGATAAACTGCATTGTTTCGATGTCTTTCTTCTCTACGTTTGTCAGCTTTTTCTCTTCCCGGCTTTAAGTGAAGAGGCAGATTTGTCTGAAGCAATGGCCAAAGCCAAGAATCAAAGCCAGTTCCATTTCCTGGGATGGCTGTGAACACAGTTTACAGTGAAGAAATACACCCACACGCGTTATGGGTGACCTTGGGAGCATCAGTTCATTGACTACGCTTCTGGCAGCTAAGAGCTGGATCATCAAAAATCCTCCTGAACATGGAAACACACAGAGTGTTGGCAGAGAGAGTGATCCAACACACTCAGCAAATCAAGGTTCAGGGAAGAGAAAAAAACCAAAGCTCATGCATACAGTCAAAAGCAGCCAATTGCTTCTCATTCAGCTTTGCAAACCAGCCAAACCAATACTTTTACCTGCTGCATTTTTCCTTTCCGAGAAAGACTTTCACCATAAGTACTGTGGGTATAAATACAGTTCCAGAATCTGTGACAGCTGACGGAGGGCAGTTTCACAGAAACATATTGGCTTATCTGGAGAACTTTTCAAAAAAAAAATAAAAATTGAAAAAATAGTATCTTTTTATAACCATAACAATGACATTCACAGAATCATAGAATCATGGTGGTTGGAAAAGACCTTTAAGATCACTGAGTCAAACAATAAACCTCTTACTACCAATTCCATCTCTAACCCATGTCCCTAAGCACCTCGTCTGCTCATCTTTTAAATACCACCAGGGAAGGTAACTCCACCAACTCCCTGGGCAGCCTGTTCCAATGCTTGACTACCTTTTCAGTGAAGAAGTTTTTCTTCGTATCCAATCTAAACCTCCCCTGGAGCAACTTGAGGCCATTTCCTCTCATTCTATCACTAGTCACCTGGGAGAAGACACGAACTCACGCCTCTCTACACCCTCCTTTCAGGGAGTTGGACAGAGCCAGAAGGTCTTCCCTCAGTCTCCTTTTCTCCAGGCTCAACAACCCCAGTTCCCTCAGCCGGGAACTCATCACACTTGTGCTCCAGACCCTTCCCCAGCTCCGTTGCCCTTCTCTGGACACACTCCAGCACCTCCATGCCCTTCTTGGAGTGAGGGGCCCAACACTGAACCCAGCACTCAAGGTACAGCCTCACCAGTGCCCAGTACAGGGGGAGTACAGGGAGCACAATTCTTACAGCATTAAAAAGAATACTATATAAATATTTACAAAACATTAACCCCCTAGATAATTAATGGCAGACTAATAAAGAAGCAAAACTTAAGCAACTTGGAAAATACTGACTGCAAAAGCTATCCACGTTAAAGGCAACATTCAGAATTTTAAATAAGCAGCCACAGAGGCAATTTGGGAAAAATCTATCATGTTGGGATGCACTGAGAATACAATCCTTTAACTAATTAGAAACAACACATTTGATTCTTTTGCAAAGCTCTTAATTAAATGTTAATCATCCAAGTAGCAAACTGTTTGCATTGTTGTCAAAAACTCTAATGTATTGCCCAAAACTTCAAAAATTCCGTATTAGCAATACCCATCAAAAGACTTGAACTTTCAATCACTGTCTACAGAGGAGCGATGAGGCAAATTACACAACAGTAATTTAACGATCAATCCTTGTCATTTCAGGATGACAGTACTATTTGGAAAAAAGCGAAAGGAAAATGGATTAAAGTGCTAAAATAAAGACGCTTTGTTCATCTGAATAAAACATTTGTAACTCTGGTCTGAGAGGTTACTTTCATTTGCAGCCAGTTTGATTTGCCACTCATCTTCCTTTGGGAATCATTCTGTTTCAAGTGCATTAAGAGATGATTTATTTGCATAAGCCAACAGAGGGTTATTCTTTCCTCAAAAAACAGAGAATGACATTGCTGTACAAATGAAAGAAAATGTTAACAACTCCTGAAAGTTCTCATAGGTGATTAGAGGAATCATGCCACATATCACAAAATTATTAGTGCCAATGTGGCATATATTACATTTTAAGCGTTGCTGAGCTTTTGCACGGTTTCCCCAGCTACTAATAAACTTTTTTTGAAGACACATTAGAACATTTGAACTTCAGAAGCATGTTTCAGACCAAAAATAGAAATTACAATCTCTCATTTAAAACTTTTTTCCTATATAATTAGAAAATAAGTAGCATCCCTACAGATTTATTTGCCATCCATCTTGAAAGAGGAGGAAGTGCAGCTGAAGATGGTCTTTAGTATTATGTTGTTCCCTATTTCTGAGGAGACAGTTGCATCATGGCAAGGCACAAAGGTAGTTGTCACATATCTACTGTTGCCATGCCTCCTGTCTGTGGATGTCACTATTGCACTTTGTAATTACAAATATTAAGGGTGACATTTCATCTTCTGTAGAGGAGGATATTCCCAGAGCAGCCTCCAGAGCAACCTGGTCTTACTGTAGCAGCTCTGGGCACCCTCAGCCAGCGTCGGCTACAGTAGCAACGCTAGCCCATCATGGAAACAGCAGGTATTTGCTTCATCCCAAATCGGCTTTGAAAGTCATCTTAACAAAAATATCAGCTCAGAGCCTTCTGCCCTTCTTCCTCTCACTGCCCCGTAACACGCTTCTTACAAACAATTGTTTTCAGGAGCTTCAACTCCATGTATTTCATCCTTTCAGTTTACAATCACACACTGCAAACTGCACAACCAGAGAACAATTTGACCATTAGCTTTACCATGATGACATCTGTTCCTCTATTCCTGTCCCACACTCCTCCAAAAAACCTCACCTTACCAAACAACCCTCACCAGCCTTGAAGTAAGGCGGCTTTTCCAGCATGTCCATAAGGACCACACAGGGAACCAGCTCCAAAACCAGAGCCCTCTCAGGCTCAGAACAAAACCCAAACCAAACCGCTAACACCCTCCAGCCAACATGTTTCTGCTGAATAACATAAATAATAAATGTAATAATTTCCTGAGGGAAAAGGAGGGATTATAAGAAAGTTGCAATACTACTTGTTAGAAGTTGAGACTAGCTCCTTGAATTTCACTAAGAAGTCTAGGAATGGCACTGCAAGACAGAACTATTGAGACCACCCCTCAAGAGATAACTAAACCTCTCTTATTTCAAAAAGTGCTGGCAATCCTTTTTCATTTTTCCATACCATCCAGACTTCTGTTCCTTCCCTGGTGAGCCCAAGGAATCAGGCTTCTCCTTTCAAGTAGGGATTTCTTGATACAGTAAACCTCAAAGTAATACTTCCCCACTTTCAGGTCGCTGACTGGAGAGGTATCACTGCTGGGTTTTTTGGGGGTTTCATAAGGAAAAAGACTGTCAGTCACTCACTAATTTCTCTAGAGCTGTTTTTCATACTGGAGAAAAATCCTTATATTTTATATTGTTTCTCTTCTCTCACCAGGCCACGTTACAATAAAAAAAACCCTGGGATACAGTAGGGCATATGTAAAAAAAAAAAAATAAAAAAAAATTAAAAGTACAATTTCTTTGCAACTAAGAAGAAAAAAAAAAAAAAAGAAAAAAGGGACACAAGGATGAGAATATTAAAAGTCACAGTTGCCACCTCCTAACTCACCCAAGATACAAGCCAAAACAATTATGGAGAGACATATGTTGATGGCAATAAAACAATTACTTACATTCTGTGCTTATTTTAAATATTAAGTGCTAGCAGCATGTCACTTAGAAAATTAAAAACCCCTAAATTTTACTTTTAGAATCTGTGACAAAAGCACTGCATATGGAGAAAAGTTGAACCCAAACAATTCTTTGTTTGCATACTGAATATCTATTATATTATGTAATCAAAAACTGATGAGCTTAACACCGCTACCGATAAGTAAAATTTGGCATCAAGGATGACTATTTATATGCTAAAGTCTGATTGTACACTAAAATATGTAGATGCATAACAGTTTATCTTTTAAAGATAATATACTGCATACATCGATGCAAGTGCTGGATCTAATTTAACAAGATTTGTGGTTATGAACACATGGACACCAAAAATCCAGAGTGAATGCTAAGTTACAGTCCAATGCAGTTCCAGGTGGCTGAGATAGAAACATTTCTTCCCCAAACTACAGTTGCTAGTCAGATCAGTATAGAAAATTTGATCATACCTACAGCAAATACTACTTTTCTATTTTACTCTTTCCTCAAGTAAAGCGAGGAAACATACTGAAAGCTTACCAGCTCCACAGCATCCTTTCAGCTTTCCTCCCTCAGCAATGGGGACAATTTGCCTATCAAAAAACAACTGGTGGACCAAGAGAACAGTGAGTCTGGATATCAAGTCTGTGACTGAATTTGATCCCACTTTTATTCTTTAGTACAGCATATATGTATGTAAAACAGAGCGGTGGAAATGTACTGCAATAGGAACTCGTGTAAAAGAAGAACGTGTTATTGTAGCAGTAAAAGAACATCCAGGCAGTAGTGAAAGCAGCACCAATTACTCATGTATGTAACAGGCATAACAGACACTACCTTTTCTTACTGTAATGAATAATAATTCATTTGCACATTGGGGTTCATGTTGAAGCAAAATTCAAAGCATTACAAAAGATGTACTGCCCAGAAAAATTGATGTCACATTGATCAGTTGACCATCACATTGATTAAGAGAATCTTTTTAAAAAAGGCAATAACTAAACAGTTTACAGTTAAGGTTGCTTACTTTGTTGGCATCACTATAGCTGTAAGTTGCAGCATGTTGAACATTAATTTAATCACAGCAACACAAGCCAAGTTGTAATTGCTGATCCTTGGTATTGACTCCTGACTGATTCAATACCTATTTTTAAAAAAATAAAAACCCCACCATCTTATTTTGAAGCATGAGAGTACTATTGCAAGACATTGATATTGGTAAAACCACCAATAACTCAAGGATTTGGTACCTATAAAACAAATTAATTTGTGTTTCACGTTTAGGAAAGAGACCCTTGTGAAATATTGCTTAACCCAAATTTAACAAACAAAAGTTAAATATTTATAAATAAGACACACTGAAAGCACAGGAAATCCTTATAAAAGATATACTCCAATATGATTGACTATTCATGTACAGAGCATGACATATGATGGAAATGAATAAAAAGTAAACAACACACTCCATTACTCCCAACATCTGCAAAGCCTATTTTAAACTTCCTAAATCACACAGATGTAACAGCATGGAGCTCTTAAGCCTCGAGTGCATATTGATGAGATCGCATTTCTGTTTCTGTGATCCTGAAGTGAACAATTAAAGAACATACATTTCTGTACCGCAACAGAACAAATCCAGAAGGCTGGTATTTCTCTTTGCAAGGCTGTCTGACATGTACATCTGAGAGACAAATCAGCAGCTTGCCAGCAGTTCACAAGGAATACTTCATTTTATTTTTTAACAAAATGAAGCAGACTGTGCCTAACTTGGGTGTGTAACAGAGGCATTATAACAAGTGCTGAAATATTTCTTCTTTAGAATACACACCATCTCACATTAACATAGGGGCAAGAAATCTAAACAAGGAATAGCAAGAACTAAATAAATTACACTAACTTCAAAGATAACTTACTCAGCTTTGAAAAAAACCCAAAAGGTTTTACTATCTCATTTTACCCCTCAGGCTTCTCTCTCACCAGAGCCTACCCTGAACTATCCTGTCCACCACCCTGCAAGACCAAATCTCATATTCCTGCCCAAACACCAGAATATGGCAGAGGTGAGGTGACCAGGAATTAACATTCTCTGTAAACTCTCAAATGATCATACTTCCACAGGTGACAAAGTAAACCCTGTAGCTAAAAACCAGATCAGTCCTTTACCAAAAATCACCAATCAAGCAAGAACACGCAGACATACTAACTCCTATATGCATCTCCTGACTGAAATCATTAAAATCTGAGGACTCCAGAAAAATGCTGTTATCACAAGATAACAGCAGAGAAATAACTTTTTAAATTTGTTTTTTTTTCTTTTTTTTCTTTTTTTTTAAACTTTTGGTCCTAACAATGTTCAAATAAGAGCAAAGCATGGCTTTCACCACGAGTACATTCCCTCCTCCTCTTTTGCAATCCCCCTGATGTGAAGTCTAAAAGAAAATGAGTTACTGAAAGAGAGGGTGACATGAAAGCAAATCAATAGGAAAAAGAAAGAGAAAACACTGCCAACTTATGCGTGCCTTCATGATAGAGTCCAGAGTCAAGCACTGCAAGTGTTATCCTGCTAGGAACAGAAGCAAAGGTAAGCAGTATCTGGATAAAGGAGGGAAAATCTTTTGTGGAAACCATTTTTTTTTGAAAGCCTAAGGTTTAAGACCATGCACTAGGATCACTGAAGTTAGACATGCCTGGAGGCCTCGATGAAACCAGCTCCCTCAGAAAAGGCAAAAATTCCCCATCTGTCTGTAGTTTGAGGCCCTGGGGCTTCTTGTTGTTTTAATAAAGCATCAGAGTGGCTGATATATTGGCATCGATAGCCACAGAGCCAAGTTAAGTGATTACATTTATACTATTACAAAGAAGTAATAATATGCATTACAGTTAAAGATCAGTGCACAGCATTTTAATTGCTTTGTAACTGAAATCTGATGAAAACTTTGATTGGCAACACAACTGAATCAATTTTTTAAAAATCTAAATATTCTCTTTTCCATCATAATCATTGATTCAGCTCAGCATTGCTCCAAAGACAGATCATACCAATATTAACAGATGAAGATAGCACTTTTGCTTACCAAACACTTACCTCCGCAAGACTTCTCACTTAAAAGGAAACACAACAACCCTACAAAGATAATCCTCCTTTTCCTGTAAGAATCACTCTAAAACTAAATGTCTAAATAGAAGAAAATTCAGTAATTTTTTAATATAAAAAAGCAAGACTTGAAACTAAAGTCATTCATTAGAAGAAAAAAAAAAATCACTGACATTCTTCATTGCAAAGGACATTTTAGTACTACAGAGGACTTTGTGCCCATGGAATGCTACAGGACACTGCAAACATAGTCCAGGGCAGTAAAAAACTTTAAACCACCTTTTAAACCAGTGAAAGTGGGATTCTCTCTTTGTGCAGAGTCCATGTTCTGTGCTACTGCACGCTGCTTCTATCTAAAATGTAATGCTACTATGATGTCATTGTTAGTATCAGAGCTGTAAAAGCCTGACAGAGACACTGTTTTCAATTTCATCATGGATTATTATTTGGAAAGCATTTAGGAAAATATGACCCTAACAGGAGGCTCAAAATCTAACAGATCCTGTCATCTACATTTTCAGACAACCTCAAAATCATTAGCTCAAAACTACTTTTTTTTTTAATAACAGTTTCTCATTTCCCATATCCCATTTCTAGCGATAGATTTTTCCATTCAGTAAACAAGGAAGCTGCTGCTTACTTCAAAAGTGACCTTCAAGGCTAACAAGAACTAACAAGACTAACCTACAGCTACTAGACACACAAAAGCAACTCAACCCAAGTACAAAAGTACACACAAGATGTTTTTTCTTTTTTTCTAACAAACATCTCAATACTGTAAATATCAATCACAGCTGTGACAAAGCTTAGCAGAAGCCAATATGTAGGTTGGCTAATATGTAGTCCTAGAAAATCCCATTCTGTATTATTCCTGCTCTAGATACCCCATATACACAGGGAGGACTACAGATCAGACAGCCCTGTAGGAAGAGGCACATCCTCATCATCATCATCATGTTCAACGTATTAAACTTTAAGCAGTTTTGAGGAGAGCTGCTCAACTAGAGGCTGGGTCACCATGCTGCAAACAGCTGAAGGTCAGGAGCCAAGGACCACTGTGAGAAGAAGGCAGCTGTGAAGTATTCTCAGGTGAAAAATATGATCATAAGATATAAGAGCTTTTTAAATTTTTTGTTCTCACAACAGTTCATGAAAGTTTTTCTAAGTATTTTCTGGGCGACTTGATACCAAGTACACTGTTTTAATGCACATGTGAAGGCAGCATGATCTTTCTGCTTCACTAACCCACCATGTGCATGAGTTCCTGAACAACAAAGGACTCTGACACATGTGACAACATATTTCCAAGGCCTGTAACAAGCTGATGAACAGAAAATTCTCTAGTAACAACAGGGAAATGAAAATGCAAGAAGAATGATTCAATATACAAAACTGCTAGTCAGTGTTCAGGAAATGTTGTTAGCCTTGTAACATTACTGTCAAAGGAACCTACAAAATCAGAAGATACAAGTGGACTTACTAATTTAAAGGAATTAAAATTAAAAAAGCACAGGGAGTAGAAATGTTTTGTCTTATTTGTATTTATTTTTTATATATGATTACATGAGTGGGAAACTATAACTGAAATAGTTTCCATGGGCAAATTAGACAATAACATTTTGTTCTATAAATCAAGCATCACACATTAATGTGAAAATTACTTTTATATTTTAATAAAATCTATACTGCAGCAGAAATATCACCTTGCAAGAAATTCAACAGCCACACAGTCAGTGCTGTTTCTGCAAATGGTAACTTCCTATTAATCTTCAGAAACTCATTACATCTGTAAATATTGCCTCAAAAATCCCAAACCTAAAACTTTCAACACAGAACAACCACTGGAAATATCTGGCAGGAGCAGCAAACAATTAGATTAAAAAGTATAGCCGAGAACAGGAATTAGAATACCTAACAATTAACATAAATGATAGTGTCCTGCATTATGATGACATAACATGCCAGAGTGATTATTTTTTTTTTTAATGAAGGTAATGTATTATTATGGATTACCAGAGGAACATACTTGAGAGAGACATTTAAGTAAGTTTTCAGAAATGTAATTACTGGATTTTAGTCTGGAGAAGAGGAGGCTCAGGGGAGACCTTACTAATCTCTACAACTACCTGAAAGGAGGTTGTGGTGAGGTGGGTGCTTCTCTCTTCTCCCAGGTAACAAGCAATAGGATGAGAGGTAATGGCCTCAAGTTGTGCCAGGGGAAGTTCAAGTTGGATAGTAGGAAAAATTTCTTCTCTGAAATAGTGGTCAGACTTTGGAACAGGTTGTCCAGGGAAATGGTGGAGTCACCATCCATGGAGGTGTTCAAGAAACATGTAGATGTAGCACTCAGGGACATGGTTTAGTGGGCATGGTGGTGATGAGTTGATGGTTGGACTGGATGATCTTAAAGGTCTTTTCTAACTTTAATGATTCTGTGATTTCCACATGTAACAAGACAGGTGGTATTCCTCCAAAAATGAAGCCAGCCTTGGCACACTGTAGCCAACTTTTTTAAAAAAGCAAACAAAAGACCCCACAGTGGTTTGAGTTTGTCACAGACTCT
>NW_010332163.1:41510-82895 GCF_000700745.2 Antrostomus carolinensis
TCCTGCTGAGCTGTGGTGCAAGAACAACACTACTAGTTCATTTACAATGCGTCTGTCACAAAACCAAACTGAAAATGCAAGCAACAGCAACTTTATTAGCACTTACTGATCCCAGGGGTGATAAATACGTTTGTTTACTTCTGCGCGAGCAAAGCTGGTGGTAAAAGGGAAACCGATCAGACTGTTAAGTGGCTGAAACTCCCATTAAAAATCAAATGATAACATAATCCCAGGAAATTGCCAGGATATAGAGATCGAGAGTGCTGTAGTACCCAGGGCCACACTGGCATCTTGCCAACAGCCTGAGGGTCAAAGCTATTCTGTATGCATATTTACATAAATTTACATCTATTTTGCATAACAAGCAAACACAGTATTAAATGCACTTTATAGAGGGACCATCCTGAACTAGCTCATCCACTCTCGTGAGAGCACAAGGCTAGTGATTCCTTCCTCATTTTTAAGTTCTCCTATAATAATTAATTTTGTTTTACAATGTAATCAGGTGAGAAGACTCAGGTCCTCATCACAGGAATAGTTACTCATGGGCTAACAAGGTTGTGTGCAAGAGGATGGGTGCCATGAACAGGGACACACTCCCTGGTTACTTCAGAAGGAGTGCAGGTCCCTTTCTCCTATGCGTGGCATTAAAGAAATTCTTAACTGCATTTCTATTTACTCCTTCCTATGGCTCCTTCCAAATTCAAGTTGTGGATTCAGATTTGATTTTCTTTTTCTTTTTTTTTTTTTTTTTTTTTTTACCATAAGGGATCAACAACTGTTCTAACAACATTTATGATAAAAGGAATGAAAAAAAAAAAAAAAAAGAAAAAAGAAAACTTTTTATCCATCCCCCTACTCACAGAAATGCAAACCTTCCTATGGTATTGATGGTCATATACAATCACATATACGTGCTCTGGGAGAGCCAGAAAGCATTCCCACAGTAAGAGATGAAAAAAAAAGTAATCACAAACATACTTTCCTGGAATAAAAATGTGGATATGCCCTCACATTATGACACATAAGCACAATCAATTCCTCTGCAGCTACAATCTGAGTAATCGCTTTCAACTGGTTTTGTGGGATGTTTTACTTTATGAAACTATCAGAGTCCAAGTATGTCAAAGTGCAAACTATGCAAAAATGTGAGTTCTATTATTGTTTGCAAAGTGCTGTACCATTTCAGAAAGGAACTAGACCTGAGCTATGCATAATATTTTATTTTTTTAAAATTACTTTGTGCCACATTTCTAGACTTTCCTCTCATCTCAATGCATTTCTCATATTATACTCTTCAGTCATATATTCAGGATTGGATGTTTCATAAAGCTGTCCAACTAACTCAAATAGAAATTTCAAACATATAAAAGTAACCCGATGCTTTCTGATACTACTGCAAAATAGAAACTAATTATCTGGAATAAGAGAGTGCAAGCTTGCACAAACAGCAAAAAATAGCAGGGGAGCTACAGTGAATGTGTTTTGGATTATGCACATGTCAAAAATGTGGATTTAAATTCCTATCCCTTCCTAGTTTATTTGTTTGGGGAACACCTCCAAAATCTAGGATATCAGAAACTTCTAATTATAATTAAAAATTGTAATCCTGAAGAAGGATCAGACTACCTTTACAGTACAGAAATCAGATTTCCCAGTGCCAGGTCTGCCCCCTCTGAGCCTATTCTGTATTCTATCCTGAAAAACAGACAGCAAATGCCAAACAAGCTTTAGAGCCTTCAGGATGTTAAGCTCAGGCTATCATTTTTCCCCTTCTTACTCCCCCCTCCGACAAAGTCAATCTGATTTTGTTTAGAGATTCTTTTGGAAAGCTGTTTTCACACTGCCTTTCGCTTTGTGAAACAGTGAAGTGACTAAGTCAAATCTCTTCACAAATCCTACAATAACAAACTATGTACACAGGAACGAGGTTGGGAAATTCTGTAGAGTAACAGATCTTGTGTTTAAGCTTCCAGGGAGTTCAACTAAACCAATCAGATTTTCTTCTTAATTTTTAAAGACAGTTTCAGATGTCATCTGTCATAAAGTAATTGAAATACTTTGCTTCTCTGAACTGATTGCTGCTGGGAAATGAAACCAATGCATCTCAGTAGAAAACCGCAGGCTTTGCCACACTGCCATACATTTCCCTCACCCCTCCAGTTATTTTCTTCTTATCTGTCCAGCTACACTTCTCATCAGCACCAACTGCCACTTTGTACCATCACAAACTCAAGCTGCATTACTTCAGCAAAGTTTATAAATTCCTTATGCTTCCTTATAATCTCTGCAAAGAATTAAAATGAGATTTGTCTGGACAACCATCACATTTAGCATGGTAGCACAGTTCTGCTCAAGACAGCAGTTCATCTTTCCACTTCCAGTCTTGTATTTTAAACAAGAGAGGATGTCTTAATGCGGCTGCATAGTCTCACAAATGCTGCAGCAGCACCAGCAAAAGCTTTATTTTCCTTTATGTCGATATATGTAAATAACATAATCTGGGTACCTAGTTTTCTTCCAAATGCTGCAGTTGAATGCAATGCAAGGAGGGGAAGGGGGGTTGAGATAAATCCTTCAAGGGTAATGGCTTCTGATTTTCTTCTACTACTTGTATGTACACAGCAAGAGACACAAAAGGCAAGCTCATTGGAATTTAATCTTATTATGATCCTTTTCCATACTTCATATGCCTAGATGTTAACCAGACACTTATCCGAGCTGTGTCAGTCCCTGCAGTCCGTCTGCACTGTCAGAAGCACCCAATAAGACACACTGGGTCCACTGAGAAGCCAGACTGGCTACGTTGGTGTCATCAACAGTGAAGGTAATGCTGGCTGAACTACAGCGACGTAGCACAGACCCCTTATTCTTCCATAACTCGAGTTGCTAAAGTGCTTGAGATCTACCTGAAGTATTTTTATCACTGGGGGAGTTATCGTAGAATTACAGACTGTATTCAAGAATGAAACATGATACAGTCTGATTGAGACAAGCCCACCAGAGCATTTGGGGAATAGTTTGTTCTCCTAATGTTGACATGATACCATTTGTTTTTGGCAGCTCAACACCACCGACAAGTTTTATCTTATTCAAATTGTCTTGAAAAGCTTAATAACTCTCTTTATTTGGCATATCTTTGAAAAGAAAAAGAAAATAGATACATTATTTGTAAAGCAACATATGTCTCATGACTTTGATCTGTGCTGATGCAACACCCTTCACGGATAAAAGTAGAGCTGTTTAAGAGGAGGAGTCATCATCTGAATATACTCTTTCTAGCAGCTTTTTGAAAATACATTTCTACTCAATTAGCACTTACAGTGATATCTAATTTTAGATATTAAAGCACTGAACTTCCTGTTGTCATGCTTTCATGCTACAATCCTCTCCAATTTAAGCAGAATTTATTCAAAACGTTTCCCTAACACGTTTTATCTATTTTCTCTGCTTAGAGCTGTCAGCTTGACTACATTAATACACATCACAGAGGCTGAAACAAAGGTTAATTATTCATCTGGTAAATTCCTACAGAAAAGTGAAATCCCAGAATGGTGTGGGTTAAATGTATACTATAGAGCTATAACATGATAGGGGACACATTATTGCTCTCAATTTGGTTGTCTTGAGACAGGAACTAATTATGTGATTCAGCCTTAGGTATGTACATGGCTGTTTCAGGATTTCTGACTATATTTAATCTGATGTCAACTTTGAATTGTTTATTATGCAAATGTATTTACACTAGTTAAAATGAGAGGCTCAGGGTTAAAATTTTTTGGAGGTGGGTTTTGTTGGGTTTTTTTGGTTTTGTTTTTGTTTTTTTTTTTTTAATACTGTAAAACTACATGACAAATAACACATACTCCTGTGGAAGATACAATCCAGCCACACATGTGTGCTTGGCATTCAAGTTTATACAGATGCTGACCCTTCCTCTGGGTCATTCTTTGTCTTTCATTTTGATTATTTCAGACTGTTTACATGAAAACCAAAAAGCATTTTAAAAAATAAATCCTGACACATTTCTCCACTATCTGTGGCTGTGTAGTTTATGTATGGTGCAAATGAAGTTCATTGTGAATACATACAAGATCAAGAAGCGCTTATGAAAAACAGAAGCAGATCAACACTTGAAAAAACCGGGGGCCACAGGGGGGTTTTGTGGTGGTCAGGAGACTGGTGAATTGAAACACTTCAGAACAATTATTTCTTTCCCAACTGCAATTAGATTTTCCCTTTAAAATTCAAACTTCAGTCATAAAACCACCTAAAATCTATATGATAGTCTAAATCAAAATAACAAATGTGGTACAGAAATATGTCTTTACTTAACAGCTCACAGAAACCCTGATTTATGTCACTCCTTTTTTCATGCAGTGTATATGTATGCAATTTTACAAGTGCATGCCATGCTACCCTTTTAGTAACTGAGTACAAATACAATGTTTTTTGTTTTTAACTCTGGCTATCATCTTCCCTATTTCTTTTTATCTCCATATTTTGTTACCTGTGATATTGAAGCCAGACAATTCAGTAGTGTTACAGGAGACCAGCTATGTTCTATGATTGATTTGAGAGAAAGTAAAGACATATTTTTTAAAAATTTTTATGCTGAAGACAAAAACACTCTTCTGACTGTTCATTGCACTTTGCCAAGTTTTTCTGAAAGGGCCCCATAAAGTCTCCCCATGTGGCATCTCTTACGTGATGGACACCTTCCCTGATCAACTTCAATCACTGTTCTCAGAATTATCCTCCGATTGTTCCTGATTGTTCAGATAAGTTCGTAGGAAATCTCCTCCATGCTTTTGCATATACAGGGAGAACTATAAAGACTCGGAAGTACATCTCTGAGAAAGCATGCATGATTCACTCATCAATATAACTGACTTGCCTGAAATTGTTAGATGCCTTGTCAGTTTTTCCTATATTTCACTCCAGAAAAAACAGTTATATTTCTAAAGGGCATCCTTCCTATGGTCAAATTCTTTACATTCTGTAAGTCACGTGTTCACGGATGCGTAATGAGTAACAGAAATTTGCATCCTCTCTACAGCTGCCTTTTAGCCAAAATTTCTTTGGACTTGTCATTGTTTTACTACACCCAGTGAAACACTGTAATGGACTTTGATTGCATTTGCCTTTCAATACACATTATGATCACGTAGCTTGTTTACGTTGATAGTTTGGAAATTTTGGACTTCCAGTCATTACATACTCAAGATTGTCTTTTGCAGAGAAACCTTAGGTACTCAGTTCCTGCTTTCACAGACATCCCAGAACACTTTAGATTATTTGACACTAACACTAACGCTTCTTTTTCCATAAGAAAAAGTGTCTTATGTGTACTTGAAAAATCACAATACTGGCAGTATTTTTTTTCCATTATTGTTTCTTCTTCTGCATTGTTTGCAATACCATTTCTTTCACTTGAATGTTCACAGCCAGTCAGTTCATTTGAATCGGTTGTGCAGCTTGACTTTTTGTGCTCTGTTACTTTTTCCATCAACTTTTCCACTGAACTTTCATTTCAAGATCAATAGACTCAGTTTATTGCAATGCAAGACTTTCCTGCTATTGCCACTGTCATTTTAGTCACCTTAAGTGGCTTACAAATTCAGTTTCATTTGCTGAGACTCAAATGGCTTAGCAGGAAAGATATGAATACAAAGTGTTATTTTCCTTTTAATGATATATTATGAATACAAGTCTTAAAAGGGACAGAGTTAGTAGCTGTGCCCTACAGTAGGAAAATGGATTAATCTCATGCATTACAGCTCCAACACAGTAGCCTTGAGTTTATTTGACCAAATCTAATCAGGACTGATGCTACTACCAGAAAAGCAGTAAAACTCAAATATAAAATCTGAAACCATTCCTCTTCTATACTCCATACGGGCTTTCTCTGCATCACTAATATGACACAGTAGAATTTTCCATGAAGCCAATCTGATTATAGTATAAACTTTGTAAGAAACCCAAACCTAATCATTAAAAGCAACAGCACTGGGAAAAATCAGCATATTGGAAAAGTCATCTGTAACAAATGGCATAACAGAAAAATTCAGCCGTCACTTGGGACCAGAAGACGACTTATTTCCACCCCCCCCACCACCCTGGTGTGAAACATAACATGCTTGGTAAATCATTGACAGTTATAAATCTAATTGGAAATACCACCCCACTCACTGCAAAAGAGCAGCTAACATACACAAATGCCTACTAAAAATCAATTGCCTGAAAACTAATGGGGATCCATTTAGTCCCTGGAATGGTTTTGCATCGAGTTCTTCCTTTATCATCTTTTCTATGTCAGTGTGTGAGAAAAACTACATTGAAGACAGCACTACATATGCAAAATTGCTATTTCTTCTATTACCTAGAAGACTGATTAATTTTATTTTTTTCTTTAAAGGAACTGATCGATTTATATTTTTTTTTCTTTAAAGGAAAACAAGACTGAATTATAGCCCTTGATATTTATAGGTTTAGGAGTTTGTTTGGGGTTTTTTTGAAGGAATGTATTAGCAAGAAAAACCAATCCACACAGTCCCCAAAAAAAGCTCTGGCTTCTTTCACATGAGTTTCCATTAAAGCTGATGTTTGCTGGCCTAAAATACAAAGCTGTTGTCATTTCTACACAGTGTGATTTAATTTGCTGGCTCTGACACTACAGGTGGAGTGGAACACATGAGTGACTAATCAGCTGCCACCATCCCATGTCTGAGTCAGCACAGAGGGGGATTTAACCTTGCAGTTACAAGGTCAGCAGAGCAAGATTCCCCTCTTCCCCCTCAACACAGCAGCAATAATTGTGGATATGCTGAGCAATTTAACTCACCAGAATGTCAGAACTTCAACCTTTTTTGACGTATGCCATCGGATTTGGTGTACATTGTACAGACATGACATTTCTATGCTTTCCCTAGCAACTCTATTTCAATAATGATCAAGAAACAGAAAAAGAAAAAAGAGCAAATTATACAGTGAATCACGTTTTTATGAAAACAAGAAAACTTTCTTTTTTAAAAAAATTGCAAGAAAAATCTCTGATTCAATGTAGCTGTTCTGGCCTATTCACCTTCAATTTCAAAAGGAAATAAAAACCTGAAAAAAGGAAGGAAGAAGCTATGAATTCCAAAGTACTATAACCCCTTAGGATGCACAATTACTTTATCCCTATTACCATAAACAGAATTCTTGGCTGAAAATCATGATAGGAACCATGACTGAATAAGGCACATTGCACAGTTAAGCAATCACAAATCACACTGAATTTTGATTTTAGTGGAATGTCTTGAAAATAGAAATATCTACAGCTCCGGAGACTTAAAGCTGGATTTCATTTCAAATAAGATCTGCAGCTAAAGAAAATAGTAAGATAACAAATGTAATTTCATATAAAATATATCTCAAAATTTTAAAGTTTTAAGCAAACCTTTTATGCTGGCTGAGAAAAGACAAAACCCACACCAAAAGCCACTGGGCTTGCTGTTCACACTGTATTTGAGTTGGAAAAGAATTATACTTTTCATGTTCCAAATAGTAGATGATTGTGAAAAATTCGGTGTCTTAATTTGGAGTCAAAATAGGAGAACAATTCACGGGAAGGTTGTATAGAATAAGGCTAAAGAGAATCTGATCCTGAACTGCCCCAAGCTCCCTTTTGAGACAGTTGTTTATATTGACATCATCTTCCAGAGTCCCCTGTGGCAGCCAACAGCTCCCTGCAAACACAGGGACAAACACAAAACAATTTTCCCAGCAGACATCACCCAGTCATGTCACTACCTTCACACACTCAGATCCACCAAGTGCCAGAAACCACTTAAGAGCCTCTTCTGAAGTAGCAGTTACAATAATTTCCTACCAAGCCCTTGCAAAAAAAGGACTATTCCACTGGAGAACAGATCAGGACAGAAATCCATCCAACTTAAGAGCAATCCATGGCCACTGCATTTGAGGACTTCCAACTGTGTGATTTTAATGTCAGCTCATAGGTGTAACAGAACACCATTTAACATCACCTGGCTCAAGTCTCAAAGCTATTCATGGAATCACTTCCCCCCAACACACCTTATGTACTGGATCCATCACACTGGATGGCTTCCCCTTGTGTTACAAGTTCACGGAAATCAGGCACCTTAAAAACACATAATACTTCCCAAAGCTTAGACGTGCTGGGGCAGTGAACTGCAGACAAACACTCCAAGAAGTACATTCTGAGCTTTTGCCATTAATCCACCAACTGCTACAGCCACAGGAAATAGAAACGTGGAACCATGAAATCCCACTGCCCTGCCTCAGCCCATACAACTACCTTCCCCTAGCGCTTGCACACAGCTTCAAGTAGAGTCTGTTCTTCTGATCACCTCCCACTCTGTGACCTTTAAAGATTGTTGCATAGTTTCCCTCCCTTCAGAAAGTGGCTTAATCTAACCTATAACTGACTTGACTTCAGTACCAAAGTCTATTCACTGTTTGAAATCCTACTGGAATTTAGCACTGTTAGATACAGGGGAGATAAAAGTTGTAGAGCTGGGACATTGTGTATCTAACCCACCCACTGTGGGCATAATCCCTAAACTATGGATAAAGAACTGACTGCTCCAAAATCCCCTCCCCATTCTCCCTCAGCTCTCACAGGGGGCCTACGCTCAAGATGGTAACTCCTGCATACAGAGTGGCAAGCAAACAATAGCTTCCATACCCAAAATGTCCCTTCTGGATTCACACAGCAGCTGCAAAAACACATGTTGGTCAACCCCACTGGATGTCCTGCACTTGGCAAACAATCACAAACACATGGAACCACTGGGGAGTAGAGAACAGCCAAGGGAGATGCAACAAAACAGGAAAAAAAAAAAAAAATCCAAAAAAGAGAAAGGAACAATAGAAAAGGGTGAAGGAGGAAGATGGGAAGGTCGTTGCAAGGCAAAGAAAGAAAAGGGCAAGAGAGTCTGGGAAAGCGGTGAGATAAGTGAAGCAAAGGAGGAAACAGGCTGTGAGGAAGATGTCCTGCCATCAGCACATAAAACAAGGCTCCTGCTGGAAGAGAGCTGGGAACAAATGACCAACAGAAACAAAACAAAACAAAAAACTCTGCAAGACACAGAGCTCAGGCACGCATTAGTAACCAGAAACACTTTGCAGTCCACAGCTACTTCAGTGCCGATAACAGAGAGCAACACACTAAAAGGTTTGGATGTTGTCCCTGGCTGAGGAAGTAGGTTAGGCTTGAGAAGAGATGATGCATATCAAATACAAAATGGGTAAAATTAAATATTTATTGACAACAGAAACAAAGTTGTGCTAAGCTTCCAAAAATACTGAGCACTACCAAAATACAAGTCAAGTCCTGAGATGGAGAGACAGCCAGTTGAGCCTCCTACAGCTTTTAGCTTAAATGGCTTGCAAGCTATTCCTTCAGGTCTTTCATATCGCAAAATTAGTGCTTCAGTTCCTGCTGAAAAAATAACTGCTGCACCTGTGACTCTTTACATTTGCCACAGCTGGGCTGCTCAGTGCATAATGGCAGACTTCATCAGGGAGGGGCTCAGCCCATAACATGCCAGATCACCTCAGGGTCGAGGAGAAGAAAATACACAATGTTGTTTCTCAGTCAGGTAGGACAGCATTTATGTCCACATGTTCCTGTTCAGAAGAGGCAAAAAGATGAAAGCTTTTCTCTCTTTCAGTAAGAGACACCAATCTGCCTTCCTAAACCCAGGCAAGCTTCAAGCTAAACAAGGCAAAGAAAAGAAATGAGGAGAAGGCAGAGGAAAGAGCCACTTCTTTTCTCTGCTGGAGGGATGCAATGGTTCATAGTGAGGTAGAGAACAGGTAAGAAAAGACTCATTTATAAGTTGCATTCACACACTATTCATATTATATTCCCTTCTACATTTACAGCAACTTGGAAATACAAAGAAACTGTAACCTCAAATTGCACGTTTCCTGGGTCCAAGGGAATAGAGATAAAGCTGTTCCCCAGCCTCTACGGCACAGCATTATTCCTGCTCACAAGCTACACAGCACTTAGGGGCATACAAAACCATTCTGGATAGGAGGTGGGCACTGCACTTTTGTTTGCTGCTGGTTGTCGGGTTTGGGCTGGAAGATATTTCATTGTTTGGTTTTTTTCATTGTTGTTGGTTTGGGTGGGTTTTTTTGTTTGGCTGGGTGGGGTTTTTTATTTTTAGCGGTTTTTTTGTTTGGTTGGGTTTTTTGTTTGGATTTTTTTGGTGGGTTCTTATTTATTTATTTTTAGCTTTGCCTCCACCAGAAACAGCTTTGTTTTTATTGCTAGCATAATAGATGTGGTTGCACTGTAAAGATGCATTGCACTGACACAGTTTACTCCCCTTCCCACCCTGCCACTATAGGAACATCCATACTGCATGACATGGTTGTCACTGCACTTACATAGCCAACAGATACACCTTTTTTACGTAGACAAGGCTTCATCTCAAAAGGAAAAGTAACTTGCTCACAAACCCCAAATTTATTTTGAATGTTATTTGCAAGAGAGGATATCCTTCTATACAATTTTTTAAACTGTGTGATTTAAGCTTACTTGCAGTTAATCCATTTTTCTAATTACATTGTTTCTCTTGCTGTAGATCAACAGTTGATTAATCAGACTCTTTAGTGAAGCAGCAAGGTGTCTGACCTTCTTACTTGCTGTACTTGTAATGAAATTCATCTCATATTCTTCAATGAAATAACACCACAATCCATTTCAAGCTATCTTTAGAATATCTGGCTGACTACAGGGAGATCTTCAGGAGCTCACCTATGGGTAAGGCTATCAAATTGTCAAAGTGCTCTGTCAGCACTTCACATTTCAAAAGCCAGTTTTTCATAACTTAATCTGCATTTGCATGTGATAATTTTGTAGCTCCTCAGGACAACTACATATGTGCAGCAGGATTGAAATCCACTGCAAGAGAAGGCTCTCCTGCAAAGCTACAAGAGACCACCTTTAACTGTGAGAAAAGCTGTTACCACTTAAGAGAGATGTTGGCACTTGTGTTTCCTCTGCATGTAACCTGCAAAGTGACTAAATACACAAAGTCTCAGCAAGTCTAAACCCAGCCATTTTCTCACACTCCCAGGCATTTGCCAGTGCACAAATCCCATTCACACCAAACAGAGGCAGAATGTAGTACCCAGTCTGTGAGTAGGGCTACCAAGGATTTTGGGAAGTTATTTCCCAGCTTTAAAAGAAGATTACCTAAACAAGATGTTTTTCTAACTGTTATTTACAATTCCCAGAGATGGACAACCCACCAACTTCTCACATTGCTTTATTCCACCAGTTTGCTATTTTTATAAACAAGCAGTTTTTCCCTAGGGTTTAACTTTCTAACTTTCACACTGTTGCTGCTCATCTTGTTCTTCACAAAGGCAGAACAGATTATTCTTTTTTTTCTTTACTGCAAGACTACATATTTAAAAAATTCCTATATCTCCTTTACTCTTTTCTTCAGGCTAAACATCTCCTCCTCCTGTTCATACCTAGTGGAGTCCTATTTTCTACACCTCTGATCAGTCCCCAGACTTTTTTCAAATGGTCATTCTTATTCCAAACTGGCACAGTATGCTAAACTGAGACTTTGTCAGAGCTAAACAGAGTCTGGGAGGACTACTTGATCCCTCTGGCAGGCCATTACCCCATTTATATTTTCAAATAGGTGTCTTTGTAGCAACAGGATCTCATTGCCTCCTCATCAGCTTGTGATCTGCTATGATCCCAAGATTCCTGCCTATCTGCTATTTGGGTGAGCGATTTTTGCTATTTAAAGGTGACAGCACAACACCTGTCCACACTGAATGTCATCCAAGGTTTTTGAGCTTGTTTCTCTAATTTAAGATGTCTTTGAATTCTATTCCAGCCTTACATTGTGCTCACGGTCCAGCCTGAAATGCTTGCAGATTTAACAAGCACACACTCCATTCCAGCATCCACGTCATTAAGAAAAACAGGTTTCTGCATGATGATACACATTCACCAAAGATCAATAGGGAACAAGCTATTCCCAACCCTTGACTCCTATCAGTTCTTACAATCCAACTGTATTACATCTTTCAATACTTGTCAGGGAAGTTGGGGTGTAATAACCAATACCCTTTTATCCTCACACTACATAGCCCCATAAAACAATAAGGAAGTACAGTACTGGTCCAGTATCTACCCAAAAGATGCTACACAAAGCATAGACTCTCAAAAATCCTGTGGAATTCTAATCTCTTTTTCCAAACAACCTTAAAAATATTGCAGAATTGGTAAAACCCAATCCTAAATAGGGCCAAGTTCCTTTAAACTTCCACAGTCTGAACCAACAGCTGAGGTTACCAGTACTGCAAGTGAAAAAGCCTAGAGTTGGAGTAAACTACCTTAATTCACTTTTAGAAGAAACTATATTAAAGTTGATCATGGTTTTGGCAGATGTATTTCCCAATATACTAAAGGAGTACTAACTGCATACATTATTTAAGACAGAAGAATTGAGATTTTATTTTCCCTCCCCCCTCCCCTCCCCCCCCCCAAAAAAAAAGATAAGGCATGTGTAAGGAACAAGCACACTGAAAAAGAAATAGTCTGGGCTAGGCTGCTGCTTTCTTTGTCAAAGCTGTTTTATTTAATAACTCTGGTCTTCCCAGGCCTCCCCACTAACATTTGGCTAGCTGACTCCTTGAACGATCCCTTTAAACTTACATGGTATCAATTAATAGACTATAGGAGCCATTGATTTACCTTTAAAGTTCTAGTTTATGATCTCTGGTCCTCTGGGAAGTGCGTGGGTACCTGTGTAGTAACGACTCACATCTTCAGCAGCCTACAGCAAAGGCTTCCTTTACAGTCACTGAGGAAAGACTAACTAGGAGAGGGAAAATGCTATGCTAGCTTCAAATACCTGGGTTTCTAGCAAAGAGTTTGGCTTGCCTAAAAACCACTTGACCGTAGGCTGTTTATTTAGAAAGGACAGATACTACAGAGACTACTGCTGAGGCATATGTTGAAGTGACAAAAATACTTCTATTGGCTCAATATTTCAAACTCAAAATCAAGAAAGTATAAGAATGTTCTGCAAATAAACTAAAACATCTCTAAATGGAACTGGTGGACTAAATCCAAATTGGACGAGGTTCAAACCAAAAGCTTCCTCAGACATCCAGTCCACTGGATTGTACTCCACAATCACACTGCTGCTCAGTTATTGCCTGGTTGTGGGACAACCAACCAGCAGTGCTTGGTCTGGACCATCATGCTCCCATAGACCCCCACGCTACCTCCAGGACTCATAACAGATATTGAGCTTCACTAGCATATCAAGAACAAAATCCCGGTGGCCTTTGCTAGCCTAGTTACCAGGACAAAATAATATTGTTTGGAAGTGGGAGCAACATGAATACTAAAATGCGAACCAATATGGTGGTTATCCTAAATTATACTCTTTATTGCTGCTCTTCACCCACAAAACACCTGTGCAATCTGCTTATTGGCCTTCAATCAGCCTTATAACTTCAACTTCTTGAGCCAGGCTTGGCAATGTCATGCAGAAAGCACAAGTTTGTGTCTTGATTGGATTTGGTGCAAAGCGAGGCGTCTTAATATTCTACATTTTTAGTCACTAATTATACTGCTTAAATCATTGCTCTGGCTCACATACCATGGATTCTTCCATAACAGTGAGCATTCTCTAATTGGAATCTCCTGATAAACTTCAAAAATACCATGTTTATTAATTGGAAGACTAGTATTTTCAAAAGCTTTTGCCTTTAACTGCAAGTTAGAAAACTCAGTGAAGCATCTAAAGGGATGCTATATAGAAGGGAAAGGCATCACTACAGTTTTAGCACACCAGCTGAAGGAGCCTTACTGGACTGGATGTTACTAAAGTCACTTAGTTATTTTTAAAACTCTTGAAAGATACAGAAAGAATTATCACCCTTTCCTTCAAAATCCCATCTGCTTTGAATTCTTACAGCTTCAAAATAAGCACACAGTTCTAATTAATTTTAATGATCCATGCTGAATTACTTACCATCTAAACAAAACTAATTTGTTAGTGTTTTTGAATGTTATTGTTTCATCTTTGCTAATTTATAAATGCTTTTCATAAACAGAAGCTACAGTTCACCTTGAAGGCGATACTTTCAAGTGTGATGTATGGCTGCATAAGCCTGTTGTGTTTAGGCACACTGGCAGGACAATGCTGAATCCAAATTAATACACAGAATTTAAATACAGATCACTCGGTGCTCTCTTTTTGAGCAGGTTCCCAAATGAATGAAGATTTCAAAGTCAGAGCAGGGATATCACAGTTAAAAGGACCAATCCACATACAAGTGAATTGAGGCCAAGGAAGGAGAAAAATCACCCTTTTGCAAACTGAAAAACATCTCTCTCGGTGAATTTAATCATTTATCATCAAGGAAAGCCTGCAGAGTAACATTTTTTGTAATGGTTTTGTTTTAAGATACAATATATTCAATAACCCAGTTTTCTATTGTTGCAGACGGATACAAGAAAAAAAAATGAAAATGCAAAAAAAAAAAAAAAAAAAAAAGAAATTCTGACTTCAGACTTGACACAAATTTTGCCATTTAACTCAATAGGACCAGGAGTTTCCCTTGAATATACCTGGTAAAATGAGGAAGTAACCCAGAAACTTTAAAGAGTTTAGTTTCTATCCCTGACCTTAAACAGCTTATACATCGCTAAACGCCAACGTTTTTCCCTGTTCAAGTTAACATGACAAATACTATAACCAGAACATTTGCAATGTAATCACTAACAAGACAGTAGCTTATTGGCCTGGACAAACATTGAATTTGGACCTAAAAGTCCATGCCCAGAATGGTTCTTTAGAGGTCTGTGAAACTTGTGTTGAGAAAAGGTATATAATAGTGAGTTTCCAAATCAGCATTTCTATTCTCCCCCATCTTGCACTGCTCTCTTTTTCCCCCTCTCAATATCCTCTTTTGCATCTGCTGTAAAAAAAGTCACAGGGAATAACTCAATTACATTAATTAATTTAATGTCAAGATACCATCAAGCAATGCTTCTTCCCCCACCCCACACACACACTTCCCTTCAACTCAGGGTTAACTTTGAAACATCTGTCACATCCTGCTTTGTGTTTTATATCAGGGTCTTGTTTCTATTGCAGTCTTAGAATTTGCAGCAGCGACAACTGGCATTTAATAATTAGTTTCCCAATTTCCACAAAAGCACTCAGATTTCAGAGAATATGACCTCTGGTTAGTTTGCATACAGACACTTTAGCCTCACTGATACTTTCTGGAAAAGGAATGGCTCATTACAATGCAAATTAAGCTAACCCATGTCATGGACTTTTATAAATTATAAAAAAACCACAAACAAAAACCATAACATCCTTATGGGTCTCTAAGATTCACTGCAATGGACATATTACAGTGGAGCCTTATATATGACAAGACAATAATGTTTTTTTCTGGTCCTAAGAATCTAAGTTTCCAAGCATTAACAGAATTTTATCTAGCTGCACTTCCCCACATGCAAACTTATTTAGCTTTCAAAAATATTTTCTTCTTCCCAAATCAGCTTCAGTGTTTGATCCATACGTACTAGAAAATGCAGGCATTCCTTCACTGAAAACACACCAGAAACCCTAACACGGGAACACATCTCTCATTTCTCCAAGTTTATTTGTATGCTGCAAAGGGAAAACTATCTACATACTAAATTAAGACCATCAGAATACTGGGGGAAGAAGTTGTGTTTGGGTAATAAAATGTTCCTCTGCCTCCAAAATATGCAATATTAATAATACATTATTCTATTAATAATATATTAATGACCCTCCTCCTCCCTCTCACGAAAGCTTCAGTCACTGAAGACAACATCACAACGTGGCAGGAGTTAGTAATGTGTTTTCCACAATTTCAGTTGACTATGCAGAGAACAGTATAAATCTGGGTGATCTCTTATTGATAGAAGTTATTCTTTAGCATTTTACAGTGGAAAAAGATTTGTTACAATTTGTTTGGTATCTAGACAACCTCCCCTCAGCTACACAGACAGGATTTAGCCTACCTCAAATCAGTTGTCTACAAATACAGGGAGTTTTAGCTGATTTAAACTGTTAGTTTAAAAAAAAAAAAAAAAGATTATTTCTCTGCAACTCTAATCTGACAAGACCATCACTACTCATCATCTCTTCTGCAGGTGCCAAGGCTATGCAGACTTGATGAGAAAGACTTTGGACTTGACACTCAAGCTTGAGGGACTACAGAGTTTGTCTATTGCTGGCCTACATTTTCTATTTTCTAGAGGACTATGAAGTAGCTCTGAAGACTGATTCAGGGCCAACAGTCAAAAATCTGAAGAGAACTGTGTGCTGTATTCAACGAACTTAACGCACAAAGTGTGTGCTCATTCCAGCATCTGATGTATTATATATCACTGTCTGAGTTCCTTCCTTATGTTTTTCTTGGCAAGGTGGGTTTTTTTCCTTTTTTTTTTTTAAAAAAAAAAAAAGCTTCTCAAGCTGGAACCATGATCAGTTGACTATTATTTCTCTGGTGACCTGTGCTGCTCAATTATGACATTTCATTTCAACCTTACTCTCCCAACACCTTGCATTAATCCACCCAAATAACTACTGGAGACATTTTTGAGATGATTGATTTTTCACATCTGAAAGACATTTGTTCTGGTATGCTAACAGTAATAAATGAGAGAGGGGCCTGCAAGAGTAGAGAATGAAACTGAATGCCAAGATAAATGTTACATTTCAAAGTATAATGACTGAAAAATTTCATATAAACATCCTGCTTTTTTTGAAGAGATTTCTTATTTTCTTCCCCAACGTACGGATCCGTTTGTTTGTCATCACAGTTTTGAATACTACATTATCAGTATGATTAGAAACACAAATTGACCTATTTGTCATGTCAATAGCTGCTATAAGCCAGAGGATCAAATATCCAAATTTGCCCTTGCACATTGGAGAAACCTCAAGAAAGCAAACTAATATTTCAAGAACTCAGCGGGGAATACATAACAAATTAAGTCTCCAAAATAATTGTGACATCCCAAAGGGAAAAAGTACTTCACTTGCAAATTACTCCTAGGCTTTTACATATCTTTTAAAACACATTTTAAAAGAGCAGTACTGTCGTAGTTTATAATAGGGTGTGTTACCAGGATCTAAGGGCTTGTGTTTTGAAGACCTGAAATCCATCTGCAGCACAGGACATACAGGGAAGTAAGATCAGGATTCTTTGCTCTGAAAGGACATCCACCTTCCCAGGAAAGGTATTTTCTAGGGGGTTTATAGTCTTTATACTTGTGTTTATATTGATAATTAGTAACACTGGGGACCTGAAATATGGGGTTCAGAAACGTGTGTCTCTGTGTGTACATGTGTGGTTTACACAACCAGGTACACAGCAGCATGAGCAGTTCCTGCAGAGGGACTAATGGTGGAGAGCAGGAGAGTAAGTGGTGGTCAGGAAGGGAAGACAGGGTACAGAAAATACTGAAATAATGGGTGAAATTTCTAGAAATCACTCCCATTTCAGACAGTAGCAGAGCCACCTATAAAGCAATGATAAGCTCACTCTTTCTTCCCTGCCCTCCAGTGCAACTGTGGCACAGATCTAACACTTCATATGGACATATGGGAAATTATGTACATTTTTCAAAAGAGAACCATTAATTTCCCTGCAAGATAGGACAAGCAGTATTCTCATATCTTTAAAACAAATCCAGAATAAGGAATAAACACAAAATAACATGTTGGGTTTTTTAAAAAAAAAATCAACTTAATGTCTATATACACATATGCAACTACAAACTGTTTTCTTATTCAAGCTACGAAGACCTCTGTTGTTTGAACCTGAATCAGAAGTCTGACATGTTAGCAAATTCTCAATCACTTCCCTAGCTTTATACTACTTTTTACTTCAATATAGAAAGGAAAAAGATCATTTGGCAATGCCAGAGGCACCTTCAAGTCCAAAAATAGTAAGATCTGAAAACATCTTTTTCTACTAGTCAAGGAAGAAAAGCCGAAGAAAAACCTCTGTAAATCCCACTGGCAAAATACTAAAAGCAACGAGTAGGCTAAAGTACATTAGTTGTTAGTAGGAATGCACGGACAGATAAAAGGTTGCAGTAGCTTTCATGTGTTCTACTATTAAGAGACTTTAAACATTGTGTGGTGGTGCCAGCTTATAAAAAGCAGTTAAACTGCATTTTTGGAAGCTAAAAAAATAAAGTAGGTGAAACAAGGAAAACGTTATCACATCCGTCAAGTTTTTTTAATATAAAGGGATTTGATGACTGCCAGGAAAAAAACAAACAAACAACAATATACGTAACTAAAAAAGCCATACCCATTTTCCCCATATAATTCTATGGCTTGTTATGCTCCCCTTTTTCCCCATTCCCTTTAATAAATTTGTGTTTTCATAGAAAACACTTCACAGAAGGATGAACTATGAACACAACACCCACCAGAACCAGCAGTCTAATGAATGGATTGTTTAGGTATGACTACCATTGACATTTTTTGTGAAGGCCTGAGAAGCTTCTGTATAGCTTCAGCACAATAACAAGGAAATCAGAATAGATAGTGACGTACCCCAGTATTCCAATTCAGCATCACAAAGTTAATACAGAAAGGCATACCAAGCACCTTCGAGTACATCCCTGGTGTTTGGGCCAGGAAACCAGCAGCTTCCAAGCTGGATTGAGGTTTTGTGATTTTGTCTTGTTTTCAGACAGGCCAATCTGTAGAATTTCCACACAATTCAAAGCATAACACTGCCAGCAAAGCACAATTTTACACCTGCTAACTAAGCCCAAGCAGTTCAAGCAGGGATTTAGGAAAGCCTCCCGTTCAATCACAGGTGCATTTTCCCAAAAAGGGTAGAGTCAGAGCGATTACAACCTGAATCTGAATACATTTTGGCATGTATTTTAATATGTTTAAATGAAAAAAAAAAAAAAAGCTATAAAATGCAGAGTGAAAATTCATCGTTTCTACCATTTAAATACCCTTTAAAATTCTGAAGCTGAACTTCAGCATATTTTCAATTCTCTCAGCGCAGGAGTATTTTCTAACTACTCTCAAGCTACAGCCCTCCAGGTTTCTTGCAGCTTAGATTGTCTTGACAACCCTACAGACCTGTTAAATTTATATTGCAAAGTCATCAAATAAGAGTGAATATTTTATATAAAGCTGAGAAGTCAAGTATGTCAACTCTAACACTGTTCCATCTGCTATTCATAGCTCAAAGCAAAGTTCTTTTATTTCTTTTATATAAGTCTAATTTCATTCATTCAAGTATATATAGCAAAATAGCATCTCGTAGCATATATGCAAGAAATAGCAGGCCACATCTTTAAACTGCCTTTTATTATGAGTTAAAAGCTGTTTCTGCACACAGGCATCACTTCATTTAAGCAGACTTAAGTATTTGAGAATGGCAGGACTGAATCTGATTGGTACAGCAGTAATTTCATAGCAGCTTTTTATTTTTTGGTCATTAAACACACCTTTGGTCAGCAGCAAAGCACAGCCTGACTGAGACACAGGAGAAACACTCAGATATGTGATTGTATTTCACAGTTCTGCAACATAAATGCATCATGCCCTAGGCAGGTCAGTTATCCTCTAGCTTAACTTCAACTCTATAAACAAATGAAGAAATAATACTTATACACTTTCCAACCCTTCCTTGAGAATGAATGTTCTGATTTTTTTTCTAGATGCCACATCTTCAGGGCAATAAAATTGAGATGAAAGAGCCAGAATTTGTAACAGTGCAACTGCTGCACTGATTCCGATCTTACAAACCTCCTAATGCTACTATAAATACTGCTTTGTTTGTCATGATGTGTGTTCCTACCAAACAGTTCAGTCAGCCTGGGGGGGAGTGGGGGGAAGTGTCAGCAGTGAACATCATCTATTTTGTTTGTTAAAGAGTTTGTTGCAGCCCCAGAGGTCTGTTATTTACCATACATGTGCTTAATTCCCATCAGCATTAGTGAAGCTTAATGGAGAATTTATGGAGAAAAATGAAGGTTTTTTATTAGCCCAAATAAATAGGTTGCTTTATCTTTTGGTCCCTCTTAATGAAAAATAACAGTTGCTTTTTGAGCATGCTTTGTAGTTGGACAAGTCTTTGTTGCTGCACAGAAATGTAAATTTATGAGAGTAACAAAACAAATTGATTAGTGACATGGAAACCACTTAATTCTTGCTTCCCATATGGGAGACTGTTAAGCAATCATTTAACCTATTTGTATGGTGTAAGGAAGATACTGCAAGCCTTCAGCTGATTTGTTGAAAATTCTAAATTATCATTTTTTAACCTGCCTGCAAAGCTACAGTCTCCTTACAGCTCCACATGGGGCTAATTGTCCAGCTCTAAGTTTTCAGAGCACAACTAGCTTGTGCTAGGAAAGCAGGAAAAAGTGATAAGATGCTGATTAAAAACAGCTACTAATTCTTGCTGTGTATTATCCAGTCAACTCAAGGAAGACAAAGTGATCTTTTTGAGTACAATCTATGCAAGCTCAAACATCTAAAGAGTCCAAAAAGTAGACTCATGTATGCAAGCCATGTGTATCTCTAGCTAGGGCATTACACAGCTGGGTACAGTAACATACACAATTACCTGGCCCATTTTTACATACAAAAATCATACATTGGACACACCCTGAACACCACATACATGTAACTCTTACTAGTTCTAATGCAAACACAATCTGCAGTGATCAAAAGGCTTAATTCACATTCAGATACAGTTCCAAAAACTCTTTCCAATTCATTTAAGTATGATAAACATGTATCAGCCATTTCACTTCCTCAATTTCACAATTTCATATAAGCAAACAAAGCAGGCACAATCCACAGGCATTTTAGAACAGAATGTAAAACTACAGTTTAGAGATAATTTTACAAAATGCCAATATAAAGCTGTCCCTTCCTGACCAAACTGCTATACATTTATCATTCCCCTACAAAAAGCTCAGTATTTTAAAACAGAAATACAGTAGCAAAATATTGAAATATTGAATTGACACTTATGATAAAATGCATTTGATTAAGACTTAATAAAATAGTCTGTATATTACCAGTGAATAATGCATCATAAGATAAAGCTAGACATAAAGCAAATAAGAATGTCAAAGCTAATTCCAATGTGCATTTTTCAGCCACATTACTTATTTTATTACTGGATTTTAAAATGCACACTGAGATTCAATAGCTTTTTCTTTTCTTTTTTTATTTTTAAAGCAAATAACAATAAATCCTTTGAAGAAATTTACCTGATTTAGTCACCTTGCTAAATTAAAATCAATGCAAGCTTTCCAGGAAACTACTTAGTTCCTTGTCTGTCTTCACACTCTGAAAAGCATAGTTTAGAATCAGAACATTTTGAGAAAACTTTCAGAAATAAAGGTGGGGTGTGTTTTGCTTTGGTGGGGTTTTTTTGGTTTGTTTGTTCTTCCCTCCTGTGCATCAGGAAAAACAGAATACCAAGAAAGAGCATCATAAGATGCAACTGATTAAATATTTCAGCTGAAATGAATTTTCCTAAAATATTTTCTTACTATTCAACATGAGACTTCCCAAACTGACAAGCCATAAACTAATTGTCTCGATAAATGATATTGCACACACTGGATGTCAAAGCACAGAAGCAAACACTTGAGGCTTATGTAAATGTATCTTTTTTTCCATATTGGTAACAGTCTGGCCTTAACTGAACCACAACAGTAAATCCAAAAAATACCTTTCCAATAATTAAAGTTTAAAGATATTTGCAAAGGCAAATATTAGTATGCAAAGCCAAGCACATTGCTCAAAAAATACACCTTATATTCAAGATGGAAGTTTCAGAAGCAAGGTGCCCTGAGCATCTTTAATTTCACCAAATCCTCTATACAATTCCCAAATAAAATTTTCACTAAAGCTTTAACCCAAAGTTTACAATAGCATATAGAAAAATAATTGTTAAATTACAAGCTTACTAGCAATGCAGATGGTTCTCCTACAAGCCAACTAGACTCAGAAACCACCTCCCAAGGCACTGAAGCAGCGCTGCAGCACAGAAGAGCTGAAAATGGACTTGCTTGGCCCTAACGCTGCCCTGCTGCTTTCCCTGGTTTCCAAACTCTGCAGGAATAAACTCCACACAAGGAAGGATTTCTGTGGTGTGTGACAGTCAGGTTTCTCCTTTTGGCCCTCAAGGTCTGTGGATCGGGGCAAGATAAATGTGCCAGAGAGGGAAGTCACCCTTAGATCAGGTATCAGAGAAAAACAAGAGAAAGACGCTGACATTAACAGTGGTACAAGGCTTCAATTGCTTCCCAATGTTTGCACTCTGAAGATTTTCTCCCTTGGTTTTCCAGCGCAGCGGGTTCTCTCCCTGTTGTTTTCCATCAGTGAAATTCCATCCCTGCCTTTCATCTTCCTTTTGATTTGGAAAGTTTGAATTTTCCTCTCCCTCTCCCACACGTACAGATAAATATAGATAGTAACTGTAAAACACCGCTTTGCTTGCACATTAAAGCCCTCTCTTCCACCCTGTGGAAGACAGTTTATCTTCCTTACTATGGAACTACTGTCACCTTATACATTATTACCCCCCTGAAGCCACATTCAAGAAACAGAAGACAGGACAGCAGTTTAAATAACATTTAGAATTCAAAAATGTCACAAAGTTTCAGGGTAAGCCACAAGACCTATCAATATTTCCAGTGAATTGGCAATGACTCTTTCCACTTATCTTAAAACTTTAATAATTGACTTTGATATTCTCTTAGAAGTTCTGATGCACAGGAGTAAGTAATTTCTAGAAATCTTAGTTATAACAACTCTTAAAAGGCCTTAAAAAAAGGGAACATTTAAAATATTTAATTATTGTTCAATAGCTTATGCTGTCTCACAAAAAGTTAACTTCCTTTTTCTCTGATTAAATCTCAGAACACCAATGGCAGATTATTGCAAAATAATTATCAGTGTCTCCGCACTTCTTGTTTTAAAAAGCATTCTGTAACACAAGGTGTTCCTTGTCTTTCCTGGTAAAAGGAAACTGTCTAGAATGGTACTAGTTAAGAAAAAAAGGAAAACATTTTTGTAAAGAGACTGCGGCTTCCGAAGAAAAGGCCTCTTGACCTAGATGAGCACAGGCCACTTCTTATCCCCGAGCTCTCTGCAGGCCATATATTGCAAATTTGTATTTCATTCCACATACAATCGCAGAGAACACCCCAATACAACACTTTTTCCATGCACTGTGTTGAAATGGAGCCTTTTAGTGATGAGCAACATTCACTCAAGACTTTCACACATTTTAGTAAGAAAAACTTTCTACTGGTTCTATCCAATATATATAATGGAGGAGTAGGAACAGCCCAAAAGCATGATTTATAAACTGTGTAAAATGACTGCTAGCCCTGTAAAACTACTAAGGGGCAACAAAAACATCGTTGTTTAGTATGATTAGCTCTGTAGCAAGTATAGGGAAGATTCCTTTCTGACTGGTCTGCAAGGAGTGCTGAGTGATGCACACACTTCCAGCCCCATAAGTGACTAGAGCCACATCCTGGGAAGTCCTGTTGAAGTAGATACTGCCCAATTTCAATGAAAACTTAAAATCACTGTCTGAAAACCAGACAGAAAAAAGCCTTTTTCAGCAAGTTCCAGCAAGTCAGACTCACTCTGAAGAGAGAACAGGATATCAAAGAGCTGCATATATAAACTAAACAAGGTGGCTGTACTTCAACCTTCCTTCCACTATTTTTCCTAAGTACACAAATACTTTTCAAAACACAGTAACGTGTTATGTTTTGACTGCTAAACCCAGCCTATGAACCAGTAAACCCAGCCTATGAAAACAGCCTTCTCAAGTACATGGGTACCAGCCTAGGAGAGCAGTAGGGTGTAGCCTGAGGCTTCCATTGCCATGCACAGCCCTATGCACTACTTTATTTTCCAAGTTACCAAGTCCTATGAATTTTAATATCTCAAAAAGCCAAAATTATAGCTCAAAAATCCTAACATGTTTTTTCCCTCCTACTAAGTTTTCAGAATTAAAAAAAAATATTCACAATTCAGCCAACAAATAACTTGTGCTAAAAAAAAAAATAAAAAAATTAAAAAAAAATCAAATTTAACAGTGTCCTAACCCTGCAGCCTTTAGAATTTACATTCTAAAAATGTTCTTTGCAATTGGGAAGATGAGAAACTTTTTGCTAATAAAACACAGGGCTAGTGTAAGGAGCTTTTTCTGTACACATGAGCTCACCCTTCATGCTGAGTGAAGATTGCTCTCCTTGCTCACTCTCTGAGACAAGCCAGAAAGACGAAAATGATGTTAGATCAGCAGCAAACTAACACTGTCAGAGAACTCCCAGCCAGCTCAGAAAATAGGAAGAGCTTGTTCAAGTTTTCTTGCAAATGACCATGAAGACATACCCTCAATAATACAGACCTCAGACCACTCTGTCCTGATGGCAGCACTCATAAAATCTGCAGAAAACATCTGTAGCCCAATTCCATGTGCAGCTCAGCCCAGAATGATCCAATCAAATATATTTGATTTGCATGATATTAACAGTTGCCAAGGTTCTCAGTGAAACATCACGGTCTTCCTAATATTTTAGGCACAAGAAACATTTTCAGGTATGTTATTCACCTTCTGTCTCCATCCCAGACTTATTAGAAGGGTAGAAGACTTGTATAACTGGAAGATGATAACTTACCAGAGAAGGTGAAAAAAGAAAATAGCCAGGAAGAGGATGCCTGATTAGAAAACACAGTGCATGGAAGACAAGGTAAATGCACATCCTAAATGCTTATAGCAATGCATGTTTACACAGTAGCCAGGACACTGTTAACTTTTGTTTTCTATTATTAAGAACTATTTTTATAGTTTTATTATTTACCCAGGTAATCTCAGTCAATCTGAAGACTAGAAAGCAAGTTCGGGAGTAAATTTATTGGAAGAAGATTGGTTTGCTCCATTATAATTTTGTCTTTTCAAACAGTCTGCTTAACTGTTTCTTTATTAGGATACAGCAAAAGTGACAACAGACTTAAAAACTGCAGATTGTAGTAACCATAGGTTTAAAAATGAATGACAGTGCATTTTCCTCAAGAGCCTAACACATGAAATAACTACTAATGCACATATCAAGTAGCTGTCTTGGTCAAAGCAAGAAAAAGAAAAAAATCGCCAGAGGAACAGAGAAATACAGAGCTGAAAGAAATTATGTAGTCCCAAACCTTCTATGGAAATACATTTCCATATAAATTCTACAGAAACACATTTGCATATCTACAAGGCTGCTTTAGATAGAAAGATAAGTGTATATGAATTCTGTTCTATAAAGGAAATTCCATTAAAAAGTTATTTTAAGCCTATGACTTAGAAAAGGTTTTCTGACATTCAAGGAAAACCATTTTTGCTTCAAACTAAACCAATTGCTTCTTGAGCTTCCTCCACAAGACATGGAAAATGAATGATTACTATATTTTTAAATAGAAATATTTTAAAATTAAAGACCTTCCCCCATCCTTGTCTTTTTAATGTACCAATTCCTACATTTTAAGTCTGCTTTCTATATCTCCTTACACTCTCATATCTTCTTTGGAATAAGCAGCGCAGTTCTGAACAAGCAGCCTTAGGAGCACTGAAACAGAACTGTCGTCGTGTCCCCCTCAGCACCACCCAACTGAGGCAGGAGATCCCTGGCAATATGCTCACTTGTGCACTTTTTTGCATATTCATCACACTGATAATGCATTGGTGGTCAGCAAAATGCAATTCCAAAAATATTGTTCATTTTAGAAGCCTTTAGACACTACCTCCCTGACTATGGGCAATCATGATAACTCCATATCACAGGAACCAGTTGAAGGATTGATGTTTCTATACTTTACATCCTTGTTGCCTTTGCCCTCACAGCAGCTGCTATGCAGTTCAGCAGCTGAAGCAAAATTACTTCTTAATAAAATTTGATTTTTTATTTGCAACAAATTCCCCAAAGAGATCACCTTCTGCTGCCAAGTCTGTCCTCAGACATATTATTTGGGGTCTCAAAGGAAGCAGCTTCAATGTTTTCTGAGTTTTAACTTATGTACATGTAGCTCAATATAAAATGATCTAAACATAGCATATTACTTGCTGAACAAGGTATATGCTAACCAATAGATAATTCCCTCAATCGAGACATTTAATTCCCAAAAGTAAAGCTTGTAACTTGCCACTACCATACAAGTCTACTAACACTTATCTGGCTCATTTACCATAGAAAGACAACAAAGAAAAGTTATCCTAGTAGAAACATAAATGCATTTGAACTCCACAAAAAAGATTCTACTATTTAGTCCACTTAAAACCTGGAATACTTGCCAAGAGTCCAACCAATCTGTTTAGCAGAAACCTAATAGAAAATTATAGAATCTTAGAATCATTTGGTTGGAAAAGACCTTCAAGATCATCAAGTCCAACCATACCTGTCCACTACTAAACTATATCTCTGAGCCCCCATCTACCCATCTTCTAAATACCTCCAGGGATGAGGACTCAACCACTTCCCTAGGTATATAGTATTTCCCTCTCCAACTTTACACATAAGTATGAAAAAAATAAAACTAACACTTCTAGCCTCATCCACTCACCGCAAAAAAGTATATTTTTCAAACATACGTCTTTAATCTCTTTAACCAAACACTACAGTACTATCCCAGAAGCACATCCTACAGAGCTGCTTCAGCTCCTGCTAGTTCACAATGGAGCTGGATCTGACAGGGCACATGGAGACACCCAAGCTCTTCAAGAGATGCCACCTGGAAGGGAAGTAAAGCTTGCCATTTATTTAAAACTGTGTAGTATAATATACACTTAATATTTCAACCTTACTAATGCAATCAGATAAACAGAATATTTAATTAATCCCATTCCTAACACTATTTCTTCTGAGTTGTCAGGGACAATCAGCAAATGACAAGTTCTACATCATTAGTCTGTCTTTTGATTGTTTTCAAAACAACTAAATTGTGATCACCAGAGGCCTAAAATACTGCTGGTCTTATTGATTATTGCTGTGCAAAGACATTTTTATTTCCTGTATTCTTTTTCCAGCTCTGCACACAAAGATAATTAAGCAGCAAGACAGAGTAGTGCTGATAACGCACATCCCCAGTTGGGCAGCGAGGCGCCCGGGTGAAGCCCAGCACCTTTGATATGCACAAGTGTGTATTAATCAGCACTCAGCTACCAGCACATCTTTTGTGGTTGCAATCAGATTGCAAAAGCTTATTCTAAATATTAAGGACAAAAACCTGTATTCCTGTGCCAAAAAAAGACAAACAAAAAAACCCTACCACAAAAAAAACTCACTGCACGTCACACCACCGATTAAAGGATGACTAAGAGAAACATCATCCTACACTTCCAAAGTGTTTTATAAGCATTAATTTATCAGGTTCTCAATTGGATTTTTTTTTATTTAATTATAATTTTCAAACAAACCTTGTTTGAAACAGTAAAGAACTGGGTTTTGATATTCTGGGAACTTGCAGTTTACTTTCTGAAACTCGATTTCTGGCTTGACTCAGCCATGTTCCTACTCCATTGACCAATAGTTTAAAAAAATGTTGAGTAACCACACAGAAATATCATTGGGATATTGGATGTTCCTTATGCACAACAAATAAAAATAAAAATTACAGTGTAAATAGCCAGGCTTTCTATGAGCTAAGAGAGGACAAGGAGTCCCAAGATGAAAGAAGGGCTTTTTGTAGGAAACATTTTGGTGTTTTGTTTTGGTTTTTCTCTTCTGTTTTAATAATGAGTTGTGGCTACATTCACCCAACTTACCTTCTGTTTTCCATTACAAATTCACATGGGAGCTGCTTAATGCCACAGTGCTGAAACAGACAGGCCACCTCAGCAGTATCCTCATGGCGAGGAGTGGCATCAGGCTCACCCACAAGTTTGAAGGTCAAACCACTGCTTACATTCCATAATCAGTGTTAATTAGTAGGAATGCCAGCAAGATGACAAGGAAAAGTTCTTGTCCAAACCTGGCATTATACAAAACATCAACAGGTTTTTCATATCATGTGAACTGCACAAAAAGTAATAATGATTTAAACAGTTCCACTCGTCTTTGCAAACGCAGACCCAAACCAGATGGAAAATCTCTCATCCAATCTAATGTCCACTGGATCAGGGGACCTTTAACAGTTCACAGATCTGCTGCGGGGGACATTTCTATACTATACAACAAACAACTGCCCGGCATCTATATCTACACATCTTTAACTAGCAGTTGATCTAAAATGGATTTGTTAGCAATGTTAATTTTCTTTAGCATCTGTGAGTACCCAAGCTATTAAAAACGTATATAATTTATCAAAATTATTCTCCTGTGCATTTAACAAGCAAATAATGTAGCTGAACAGGGAATAACTGTGACTGAGTGTAAAAATTAAAAAAAAATCCAACCCAACTACTTAGCAGACCCAATTTGTAATTTTCCAACCTCTACAACTAAACAGACTTAAGTACAATTTCAACTGTTTTATTTAAATTACATACTAGCTTTAAAAAGTTAATAGCGTAAATGTATGCACAAAAATGCTCTCCAGTATGGCATGAATGACACCACCAGAAAAAAACCTGCCTCTTTCACATTTCTGTAAACATCGTTAAATTTCAGCTTCCTACAATTTCTTTTTTTCAAGTAATATGCAAATTTCACTTATGATACTATCACTGAAAGTTTCATACTATGTATGAATCAGTAAAAGCATGTGACTTTACCTGTTAAGGAGAGCAACTTGTTAATATGTCATCAATACAGCATTAAAAATTAAGCAAATGTACATTTTAGAAGACTTGTTCATTTATAAAATAATTTCAGATCCTAAAAATTGGGGTGTTTCAGGACAAAATCTTTAATGGAAACATTGCTATTTGCAATATTTTAACTCATAACCAAGAACACTTCCCACCTAATCGTTTTCTTTAAATATGGTTACTAATGTGGTAGAACATCCATGAAAACTGACAAAACCAAGAAAAACCCAGGGAAAAAAACCACAACGTTGTGTATCAATTGCAAATGAAATATATAGCAGAAATCTTGCATACTTCCATATACTTTTGTCACTAAACATCAAAACCAAGCAAAACATAGTATATCCTATGTTACATGTTAATAAGCCAGTCCAGTGTTATCATTCCCGTTGTGAAAAGGATAACAGTGATAATTAACATTTGTGCATGCATATTCTGCAACACGACAAGTGCAAGAGCCTCCTCCATTTGAATCACAGAAGTGGTGATGATAAATGTTAGCACAACAAGAGATGTGAAGAGAACATATGCAAGAAATAAAATACTTAATACTAGATGAAGCTCTGCTCAAGTGGCCAGGAATGTCTGCAACAGAATGAGACCTTGTTCAGCAGACGATACAAAGAATTGAGCACATCCTCTGCCTCCTTTTTAGCTATTTGTTTTCTTCCTTGGCTTAATACCATCTCCACATGAAAGGGTCTAAAAATACAGAACTAAGGCAATACACATGCAGTTTTTCAGGGAAATAATGTTCAGAAATGGAAGCATTCTCCATAGCATGGGACTCCTTGCAGCACAGCCAGCTGCAGGGTGACCCAAGGATTCTTCTTGTTGTTTTTACTATGTAGAAACTACTACTTGGACAAAGCACATCTCTTTTATGGATGTATATATTTATATACATTAAGTGTTGCAACACTGTCCTTAAAAAAAAAAAAGCAAACTCAAGGATGATGAAGTATGAAACAAAAACTTGATGTAAGAGAAAACAAGATCATCCACTGAGGGGAAGACCAACATATCAAGGCACAGAAAAAGAATGCTGAGAGGGAAAGTGGAAAATAAGTCAGTGAAGAAGGGAACAGAATTCTCTTAGGTAAAAGAACATACATACATGGCACAAGGTGAAGTCAGTCAGATTACTTTCTACCACACAACTGACATTCTTTATACCCTCCACAATCCATACATCTGGACTAGTTAAAAAAAAAAAAAAAAGAAAAAAGAAAAAACCACACCAGGAAAAACAATAAAAACCTTAGAAGATAATCCAGTCTTGAGTTATAGCGCAAAGAGGGAGATGTAAGCGACAACTCATGAAACCCACTGGAAAACATTAGTGACAAAAAGTTATATGGTATGGCAACTTACATTCTATTTTAAAATATTTACAGTATTTTTCAGAGGCTTTAATGAAGTTTGAGTATTTCACTCCTGAAATAGGACCTTACAAGACAGTAAAATATAATCTACTTTTCCTCAATTATTGCTTTTAAAAGCCTTTCTTGGGGAAGCTGTAAAACAATCGACTCAAATTCATACGCAGAGAAGTCGGGAGCCACGTGCAGACTGTATCACATGCCACGCTGCCAGTCAGTAACATTCATATGCTGTGCACTTCAATTATTGTGCCTGCCCAGAAAAGCTCAACTAAGAGGAAAAAAGGAAGAAGCACTGAAGAGAATAAAAGGGATGGAATTCATTTGTTGTCTGTCAATAAGCCTATAAACCCAGCAGCCTTGTTAGCATCTGTTTAAAAGTGCATTTGAAAGCAACAGAGCTAGTTATCACCTGTTTTTAATTTTTGGTCATTATGCAAGTAACTGAAATAGAAGTCTTCCTTGTAACCAAAGAATATAAAAGACATTACAAATATTATTTATTAACTCCATTTAATTTTCGTATGATAAAAAACACAAAGAAATGAGAAACAAAACACTCAAGACTTGAAAAAAATAATAAAAACTTGAATCTCCTCACTTCAAGGTTAATGTGAATAAAATTTACTCAAGTTGAACATCACACCACTTACAAAAGCAAAAAAACTGTAAGATGTGATTTCTAACAGTAGAGGTAGACACGCTGTTTCCAGAATGCTCATTATATATAGATTTAAGTTGCTCCAGGGACTGATTAAGTCCAGAGAAGTTCTATCAATACCATTAAGCTCACTAAAATGCAGTTCTCCCCTCTCAATGCATTTATACCTTTGAAAATGAGGACACAACTACAAATGTTTTAAAATATCATATAATGTCATGGTTGCTCTTTCTTCTTAAACTATAATAAGGTAAACTATTTTAAGTATCAACTATAACAGCCACAAAACAATCTAACCTAGATAAACAGTGACACATATAAACAAGCCCTTCACAAGCTGCCAGCGTAGCTGGTCTGTTATTTTAAATGGGTCAGAAATTGAGAAAAGTATATAAAATTGAACAGTGTCTTAAAACAGCATCTCCAGAAAGGCTGTGCTCTTTGAGAATTTTCATAGAATGAATCATAGAATGGTTTGGGTTGGAAAAGACCTTAAAGAGTGGAAAAAACCTTAAAAGACCATCCATTTCCACCCCTCCTGCCATCAGCAGGGACACCTTCCACTAGATCACGTTGCTCAAAGCCTCATCCAGCCTGGCCTTCAACACCTCCAGGGAGGGTCATCCACAGCTTCTCTGGACAACCTGGGCCAGTGTCTCACCACCCTCACAGTCAAGAATTTCTTCCTAATATCCAATCTAAACCTCTCCTCTTTCAGTCTAAAGCCTTTTCCCCTTGTTCTATCACTTCCTGCCCTTATAAAAAGTCCCTCCTCAGCCTTCCTGGACCCCCTTCAGGTACTGGGAGGCCGCTATAAGATCTCCCCAGAGCCTTCTCTTCTCCAGGCTGGACAGCCACAACTCTCTCAGCCTGTCCTCACAGGAGAGGTGCTCCAGCCCTCGGATCCATGGGTCCGAGTCTTTCTTGTGTTGGGGGGCTCCAGAACTGGACACAGTACTCCAGGTGGGGCCATGTTACTCAAGCCAATGTAATTTTTTAAGTTATTATTTCATCTTACACTGATAGAGACTTTTATACTCAACTTCACTACTGTAAGGTTAGCCTATGAAGCGGCACTTCAGATTAAAAAAAACACTCTCAAAAGCATGTCCTCTTGCAACTTGAGATTAGTTCATCTTTATATGCAATATATTTTCATTACTCCTTCACAATGCAGTATTAAGTTAAATAATGTTAGTTTTCCTTTGCAAGCGGCAACCATAATCCAGTTGAAGACCAGGATCATTTTGCTGGTGACAAAAAGTATTTATCTCTAGAACAACAAACCCAGAACACTCAACTTCAATTCCACAGTGACATTCATGATAAGTCAGAGTATAATCCCAACAAGCTTTCCAGCCAGATATTGTATTGAAAAACTGGGTAACACCTGCTTGCCAGGTTATTTGAATAAATTGCATTTATTCAAGAGTGTTAGGTTTTTAATAGTAGAGAAAGTAAATTATATACTGTGAACAAAGCTTTCTTTATAAAAAAAAAAAATTACAGTCTTTTCCCATTGACAGTATCTTTTGTAAAGGACCTACAGACCTATATATGCAGAGTTTCAAAAATCACAAGTTCAAGTCATTTTTGTATTAACCAGATCATACTATCAGGATTGCCAAATTTGGACCTACTACTTTCCATTCCAATACAAAGATGTTGCTACCAATTTAGGAGTAACAAGAAGAGTTATTTGCACTCATCACCTTTGAGATATGACCTCTGCAGAGCATTTGCCTCATCCATCTCTAGGTACCAGCACAGGCAATAGCAACAAATTACATGTTTATTTGTTAATCAGTCACAAACTATTATCCACCTACATGGAGATCAGTTGATGCAGCAAGGATTGCTAGGTAAGGCTTTTTAATTTACACAATTGGATAAATCTGTAGCTCTGAGTTGATGTATACACACCTCACAAAGGCTGCATGTGCAGACTGCCAGAAGCCAACATGTAATGATGGGTCAACCAACTAGAAACACCCAAGGGAAACCAGATAGATGTGGGAAATATCTTTTTTTTTCTAGTCAGATGACATGTTAGTCCTGTAAGCTGGACTGTTTAAACAGTGGTGAGGAGCCACTGGTAACTTGTAGCTTGCGTAGTGCTCTACTGGAAGAGACAACTTTCTAATGTAACATGACACAAGGGAGATCATTCCCTCTTGCTGGGTGCTGCTGGAAAAGGCTCTACCATGAGTCTTTTAGAACAAGATCATCTAGGCACAAGATGATCTGAGAAGCACAATCAGTGCATAATCCTGTGAGTTACCTCCTACTCAAAAAAAAGAAATGCATAGACTTTTCTGCTCATACCCATGTCATAAGCAGAAATCAAGTCAAAGCAAACTTCACTCCTCACAAAATTTGAGCATCTATGAATACTAAACCATCCACAATCTGGAAACAAATAGTAAGACTCCAAACATCTCATTGCAATCAGTGCAAAATAATGACAACAGGTAACCACAAAACTGTTTTTGGCAAGTTTGAAAAATACATTTAATGTTTGAGTTCATTCTGACTTGAAAGAAGCACTGCAGTAGTTTTAGGAGTGATATTTCCCCTCACTGGGCACAGGTAATTGTTTTTTATTTAGAGTATCACTTCTCTGTTATTCTTCCAAAGAACAATGTAATTTTAATCTTTATAGCACGCATGTGAGAAGAATACGCAGGTGCAATAAGGCTAACTGTACAAAAAGCAACACTGCCCTGGGATCCATTCCAAGCCAAAGTGTATGAGCACGCAGGGAAAAAGCAGAAGGGAAAATTCATTAAAGAAAATTAAAATATTTTAGGCCTAGAGAATGGTGCACTTAAGTCTTCCAGTTTCAGTAAATTGTGTCTATTCTTAGAGAAAACAGAAGCTATCTCAAATGAGCTGTTTCCCATTATCCTTGAGAAAAATAAAACAGGATCACCTTTTAGCTCCCAATATTACTACTATCTTCTTGGGAATGTTTAGTTTCTTTAGTGAAATCAGATGTCTTCTTGGATCCCAAATCACTTTAAAGACATACAGATGGTTTAAATGCTTGCTTTTCTTTTCATCTTCTTGTCAACTAAGAAATGTCAACCCTGTGATGGCCAGACTATTATTGATAGTATCAAGCACTTAATTCCCCTGCATTTAGATAGTCTTTACTGGCTACTAGGTTTTTTTGTTCGTTTTTTTTTGGTTGGTTTTTGGGGTTTTTTTTTAGAGCCAGAGAGTTTAGATATTAATTTGCTAAATGATTTGTTCACAAATAATGGATGGGTGGGCAGTGTGAAGAAAGAGGAGCAATCTAACATCAAAAGGTTTGGACAGCATTGTGACTACCTGCAGGGAAAAAAGGTAATTAAAAATCTTGTATCACCAGCTCCCTACCTTGCTTCTCATTGTCAGGTTGCCATTACGTAAAGAGGGGTAGTAGTTGGAAAATGCCAGAGTTTGAGATATTTAAATAAAAATGACAAGAATTTTAAGTTTGATGCAGCAAGTGTACTCATTTTCTTAGAATTACACACTTACTGATTAGGAGATGGCCTTCTAGCACATCAGGAGGGGCCATTCCCATCAAAAATAAAAAAGCTGGTCCATTAACTACTCATGTAAACAACCAACACAGAATTCCTAAAAAGCCTGGAAAATAAATATAAATGAATATGTATATTCTGAGCAGTACTGGGTGCTACAGACATTACAAACACATCAGCTAGTAGTTTTTTCCTCCCCCACCCAACTTTCCCCACCAAAAGAGGAAAGATTATTCTTCTGCAAGAGATTATCATTAGCTAGTAAGAAAACTGCTGCAAAATGCTGATGTAGTCAAATGAAATTATACAATAATCATTTTCTTATTAATAAACAAATGCATTCCTCCTTTTGGCCTCTTACCAAAAATACGAATTAATGTAGATACTTCATTTTATTCCCATTACAAAAACTGGGAGAGGCAGCTAAGCCTTGCAGAGGTTTTAAGAGCTGCTCAGGCTGGATGAACAGATGAATTAACTGCTTCTAGATGTTTTCTGTGTTTCATGTCTGTATCTGCTGACTAATATGAAGCAACCCATTAGTCATCCAACAGCTAGTCCAAGCAACAGGCTAAATGAATACACAGTGGGCATTTACATGCAGTTACCTTAATTTAATATATCAGTGGCTACACTCCTGCATTTTTTAACAGTTAAAACGTTGCTTTTACATTTTTAACTTGGCAGAATCATTCAGCTCTCATAAATTACATATAATCAAGGCAACCATTCTTTTGGAGCAATAAAACTGCAAAAGCACAGCCAATGATGCATACCTAAAAATGCATGGCCTACAGTTTCATCTTGCATTCTGCATTTATTTAAAATCTTGAGTACCTAAAACAGGCATCTAGTGTACTTCAGAACTGAAATTCTGAATTTCCATGGCCTTGAGGAAAGGGGCAAGGAAAAAATATTCTTTTGACTTTGTCTCCAAAATGTGTCCCATTTACCATACAACAATTACAGTTATGTTGAACAATCAGATGCAGCTGACAAAACCAGATTTTCTCAAGCAGGTATGTTAAACCCCATACATTTTCCTGCATAATTCAGCATCTTATTATCATATTTAAGTGAAACACACACTAAAAATTTAGAATTTCTGTTTTCACATTCTAATAGCAATCTATTCCATTAGTCACACACAGATAGTTTGAGAAATTGGGGAGCTTTCACAAAGGCATCCTGAAAACATTCCATAGTATCCTGAAAACATTCTCTACAATTGTTAAATATTTCCATCCTTCTACATTTTTAGGAGAATATAGAATGTAATTAGTCTGACAGTTTATGAGTTGTACATTACTGTATGTGAATTACAGCTATCATGAATGGATTAAAAAAGGAGAAAAAAAATCAGAAAAAAATTAGCTGTAAGCCCCAATTTGCAAAGACATTAATATACAGGTATTCATCTTAAGCAACTATGAGTAGGCTGGGACCACAGATCTGGGTAACTGTGATACATCCTGAGGATTTTTAAGATATTATCCCACAAAAGATTATTTTGTAAGTATGCCAGAAGTTACAAGTGATGCCAGCTGAAAGTATTACTCCTGCTTAGGTAACAAAGAGGAGCAACAACAACAAACTGTATTTAGCTACCTGCGCTCTTGCACTTCTACTCTCCTATTGTTTTGTAGGAAACAGCTGTATTTCACAAAATACAAATTTCTTGTTTCCATTATTTTGGGATTAAAAAAAAAAAAAGCCTAAGCTTTAAAGGGTTTTTAGTTCTCCTTTCTATATGGGTATTTTTAGGAAGACAACTGCATGTGAAGCTGAAACCTAAACATACTATTACAAGAGGAGCACTTAATTTCCAAGTTTACTCACAAAGAGAACCATTTCATCTATTACTACAGTGGAAGTAGAATTTCAAGCTCAAAAAAATAAAGGGAAAATGTCCTGACTAAAGTACTTAAACTTTATCTTCTGATACATCTGCACAAGGAAACAATAAGGGAGCATATGTATCAAGTCTCTATCATTACCTATGTTCACAAATATCTAGAATTGTAAGTGTATTGCAGGACCTGGAAAATTAAATAATTCAAGCACATTCCCATCATAACCCAGTTGTGCCTGTGGTAATGTTCCAAAGCCCTGGGAATTCGATGGGAAAAAAAGAAAAAGAAAAAGAAAAAGAAAAAAAGTCAGCAGGTTCCAACGGACTTCATATCAAGCCAAAAAATCATTAGCACAGGACATTATCAAGTCAAATGGAAACACTCTTAAGTTATTACCTCTGAGATGTCCTTTATATCTTCTCACTCCCGGGAGCTCATTGCCTCCCATCCTCAGAGTCCTCTTCTCTTCCCCTTTTCATCTCTAACGCACTCACCACAACAGGGAGACAGAAGTGTCAAACCTGATCCTTTCCCTCCAACCACACGCAAGCACAAGCCTTAGGACTGCTTACCTTCCAGGGCTTTTCACAACTATGAAGGCAATTCCAAAACTTCACAAGCAGTCTCCACGATCTATAGCTCTGATCCCAAGAGCTGCTTGAGAGCAGACAACCCTTACCCAAGAGGCATTCCCACAGGCACAATTAATCAAGAAAATGAGTGGCAAGCAAGCACTTTCAGCTGTGTTCAAAAGTGTATCTCAGAATATCTGATCACACAGTAGAAGCAAGGCACAGCTTGGGGCCTGAGCTGGGAGAGCTAGAGCTGCCATAAACAGCATGGAAAAGAACAGAGAAGAGAGACTAAATTCCTCTTAGAAAATTAATGTCTCCCCTGCTATTAAGTGTCATCCCACCCAATTGACTCAGTCCTTGGAAGAGAAATAGATGGAGGTACTATCTGGGAGAGGGAAGGTGGCAGAACAGTTTATGAAGGCCAACCCATTACATTCTCCCACACTGAAAAAAGTCTTTACTCTTGAGCTTTCCCCTGCTTTCACCCTTATAGTTTATCTTCATCTCAACTTTATTCTGCCTCCTCCTGCATACTCCTTCAGCTCACCTCCTCTTATTTTTAAACTTACCCCTTCCTCCTCTTCCTTCCTTTTCTATTTCCTGAACAACTTCTATTAATCCCAAACAGCAGCAATGAAACAATTGAGCAACTGCCTGCCTCATCATTAGGTCAAAAACACTTTGGGGGAGAGATCAGCCCTTACTTTGTGGTAAATCACTTATCCCAACATACTTCTTATCTTGTTGACTTCCATTGATCACCATTAAACAAGCCAATGAGCAAACATACATGGATACACATATATTTATAGATTAAATACTACTTAGGTTTCCATAAACTTCAAGATATTTAGCTGTATTTTTAGCCAATACTGTTTTTAAAGACAGTAATTCTGTTTGGAATTGGACTGGTGATGCACAAAACTCTAAGCAGCCACATGACACAAAATGTTTTGCCCTTTTTTTTTAAGCCAGGTGGTTTCTTGAACAGAAAACCAGCTTACATTCAGCTTCAGGGTAACATTTTTCCATAGATCCCCTGGGAATTCCCACTCCACTTTTGAAATAAATAATTTAACTTATTGTAAGGATCAGAATGACAAACAGTAGCAGCACCCTACAAGCAATACCTCTAAAAATACATGCTTCAAAATCAGTAATTGAGAAATTTAAATTTATATAGAAATTTTCCTAAGAAAAGCATAGGAATGTATTACACTAAGGTACAGTGTGCTCACAAAGCAATAATACTGCTAACACAAGACAAACTTTTCAGAAAGAAACAAGCAGCATAATGGAAAAGTTGATCATATATACTTGAAAGCCACTATATAAAGTAATTTGGAATAATTAAAGATATAACAACCTCTGACAGCTGTGCTGCTGTGTAGAAGAGAACACTGTCTGGATTTTTGCCTCCCCATACAGCCCCCATGGATATATAATCTTTATTTCTCTTCAGATTTAAAATAGAAATAGTCTTGTAATTTTTTTTTTCTTTGTTTCATTGTAGGAAGAGCCTTACAGAGCAGCAGATTGACAGCATCCTGTGGTTGGGTGACACGGGACAGCACAGGCTTGGGGCACTGCTGGGGACACACACATGCTGAAGAGCCCCTGCACACCGAGTGTCATTGCATGCTGAACCACAGTGTCCGACGTGAATAAGCATTCACTTAAAAATCAGTCTGGGAACATTTTAAATGCTTCCTTCTCCCTCTCCTCATGGGAAGCTCGGGAAACAGCCTGGAAAAAGCCTCTCGGCAGGACAGTGATGTAGTTCAGCCACCTTGCTGTGATCAACAGAGCAGGGGTGGCACTGGCACAGTTCCGTCTGCCAAGCAACAGCCAAAGGAACCGATCTGACATCTTCGTTAGCGTGAACTTTTTGAACAAGGAGCTAAAGACTAGTTTTTTTCCTTCTCTTTCACAAATTTGGGCTAGCCTTACTTTTCCTAGCTGTTATCACCAGAAAAAAAAACCAAACAATTTTTTCATGGCAGCTCTTCATTACAGGAACAAAAAATAGCTGAAGTATTTTGATTTAGATCCTAACAGCTCATGAAAGCTGTATTTTCTTAAGTCTTTCCTCTATTTGTCCTTCACCTCTTCCCATGTGCCTGAAGCAGACCTTTGTGATCCCAACTGACCGAATCACTTGTGCTGACACCTCCTTTATCCTGAGATACTCCCTACACATATGAAACCGAGATAGTGGAAATTAAGAGTTAAAAAGAAAAAGATTTGGAAAAATAAAAGACCCAATAAGTCAATATGCCCTTTTCCTCCACCTTTGCACACAAGCCACATAATTCTGAATGCACCAGAGACTCCTTGCCAGCCTACTGAGGTACAATGGACTCCGTTCTCTTAGAAGTGGTCAAAGTAACAACACTGAAAATAATCTTAACATTTTTTTTAAATTAAACAAAAAAATCTTTTTAAAGAGTTTCAAATACCAGTAATACCTCAGACTGAAAGAATGCACATTACTTGCATGATAATGACCATAATTAGTGTGAGCAATCATTTACTGTCAGAAATTAATATCTCCAAGTATATTAAATTCAATATATTTTCATTAGTTATAATAGACAGAGACTTGGCTTTTAACTGACATTCACAATATATTAATTGTTATTACTAGCACTATACAAGATAATGGAAAAGTGGGTGGAGAGAAATGGAAGATTTAAAAAACACCATGAAAGGAAGGTCTCAGTTTTCTATGTAGAAAGCTGCCCAAAAGCTGTGTAAATCACCTCTCGCAGTCTGACAAGCCCTCTGCATTTTTAATCAGGCCTCCTATTAGCTATTACAGAATGTACAAGGAACTTGAATATACTGTAAGCCAGAAGACTTATGTTTTAATGAAAAAATGTTCTATTCACCAGCTTACATAAGTAAACTTACTTCAAAGAACTCACACACTGTTATTTTAACATGAAGTGAAAATAATAAAAAGCCAAATTCTTTTGTGACTTGGACCCAGTGAGCTTCAAATAATAAATAAAAGTGTACCTTGACCCAAAGCATGAGTTCTTCAGCACTCCTAATAAAGATCTGCTGGAAGAAGCCCCACACTACTTCCTCAAAGAGCATGCAACATTTCATCTGCATTATTCCCCCTGCAAAAAGCCATTTCTGTATGGATCTATTCTCTTTAACAAACTGCAGAATTAGCCATTTATATTTTCCAGCTACCATCCACAGTATTTATCTTCTGGTGTGATATGATATTACATATTAAAGCAATTATTGGAAATTAATTATATGAAATAGCTCCTGTGAGAATTACTCCATGCATTACACATTTAATTATGAATATTTTTGTAGTGCCACTAAATATGGAAGATACTCTGTGTATACTGATATATTTCAGATAATAATCCCCTGCCACAACCCATTTCTTTCTAAAAATCTCTTTATAAAGACAACTCTGTGCTTAGAGTGTTTCAGCTCACTTCCATTACACCACATAATGATTGCCAAATAATAGAAATGATTGCATGCAGAAAGAAAAATACAGAATTAAGGGCATAACAACACACTTAACTCTGCTAGAGTGGTTTATGTTGTGTTTTGGTGAGGTTTTGTTTTTTTTTTTAAAATCAACAGTCGTTGTATTACATGATTTGTTGAGAACTCTAAGTAGAGTATGAAAAAGCAGATGAATCTGCATAACTACATTGAACTAGATTATATGTAATTTACTTCCACCACTATACCAGAAAACAATAAATAGTACCTAGCAAAAATCAATAAACCACAATTTGTTATTTTTAGTATATATTCTTCACCTTATCTTTTGCTCACTAAACTCAAGCCACGTTTACAGTATCCAAACCCATTCAAGCTTCAGTTTCCTCACCGAAAGTGAGAGCAGAAAAAACACACCTGAAGAACACATTCATAAATATTTTGCAGTATGTACAAAAGGCTTCTCACATGACTTCCCTGAAAAGCAGTTTTCCCTTATCAGCGTGGTAACTGCTAGTGGTAGTAAGCACTAATTTCCAGTTAGTACAAAGGAGCATAGAGAAGAGGGGCCTCTCAAAATCTGGCAGTTCAAGGACAATAAACTCTTTCTTAAACTTTCAAAGTTCCATCTTCACTTCCTCCCCAGCACCCCAAGTCAACACCAGAACCTAATTTTTGGAGTGTTTTCCACATTCAGACAAACAGGACCAGCCCACACTACCATCAACATTGCTCTTCCAGCTCCCTACCTGACGTACATTTGTCCTGTACGGAGAAATAGATCTTATTTCTCCACGCAAGCAATCTCTTCCAGCAGTCCAACAACTCTTTACCTATCTCAGAGAGACCTCTCTTGAAGGCAGAAGATCAGAGTCATACCGATATTCTAGGAGCTTACCTTCCTTAGCACTGTCCTATTGCTCTCTGAAGCACTGCAGTCTGCTCTTACCTTTTTTCACAGCTGCACAGTTGTTGCGTGAAAGGGGTGGTAGAGCAATTTAGCAGGAAATAAACCCC
>NW_010332164.1:0-10508 GCF_000700745.2 Antrostomus carolinensis
CAAGCCATTCATCACCCAGCCTGTATTTGTCGGGTTGCCCCAACCCAAAGGCAGGACCTTGCATTTGGCCTTGTTGAACTTCATGAGGTCTGCACAGGCCCACCTTCCGAGCCTGTCAAGGTCCCTCTAGATGGCATCCCTTCCCTCCACCATGTCGACTGAACCACACAGCTTGGTGTCATCAGCAAACTTGCTAAGGGTGCACTCAATCCCACTGTCCATGTCACCAACAAAGATGTTCAACAGTGCTGGTCCCAATATCGACCCCCGAGGGATGCCAATTGTCACTGGTCTCCACTTGGACATCAAGCCATTGACTGCAACTCTTTCAGTGCAACCATCCAGCCATTTCCTTATCCATCCAGTGGTCCATCCATCCATTCCATGTCTGTCTAACTTAAGTGACAAGGATGTTATGTAGGACAGTGTCAAATGCCTTGCACAAGTCCACGTAGATAACATTGAAGTTGCTCTTTCCTTATCCACCAATGCTATAACTCCATCATAGAAGGCCACCAAATTGGTCAGGCACAATTTGCTCTTGGTGAAGCCAAGGACTCATGGACCTTCAGATGTTCCTCAAATGATCTTGAACCTGGTCTTCTACTGTGTGCAGCTCTTCATTCTCCCAGTCCTTGCCTCTGCCTTCTGTGACTTGGAGGGGTGTGGCTCAAGCACTTGTTGGTGAAGACTGAGGCAAAGAAGTCACTGAATACCTCAGCCTTCTCCATATCCTGAGTGTTTCCTTCTGGAGGGGACTCACATTTTCCCCAACCTTCTTTTTATCCCCAGCATACCTATAAAACCTTTTCTTGTTGGCCTTGACATCCCTGGGCAGATTTCTTTCTGTCAGGGCTTTAGCTTTTCTAACCTGATCCCTGACTGCTCAGACAATTTCCCTGTATTCTTCCCAGGCTACCTGTCCTTGCATCTCTAGGCTTCATTTTTGTCTTTGAGTTTGTCCAGGAGCTCCTTGGTGATCCATGCCTCCTGGAGTTCTTGTCTGACTTCCTCTTCTCCTGTCCTGCTGATAAAGCAGTCAGGGTGAACCCACCACATTTGGGGATCAAATCTGTGAACCGATTTTTACTAATTTGGGTAGTTCAATTATAGGAAAGTGACTGAAGTTCACTCACCATTACATTGCTAAGCATACTTGCTTAGTGAGGTGAGCAGTATTTTTCTATTACATAGAAAGTAAGTGGTGGTGTCACCACCCACTGCCCCTGGCCATCTTCTGTGAAGGCTCAAAGTTCTAGAGTGGTTTCAGAAGCTGCTTAGAGGCTTTGCTGCTGCCAAAAGAGAAGAGATCCTGCCCTACTCCCTCAATGCACATCACTGCACTATTTCTTCTGTGGCAGCAATAAGGCTGATCTGTCTGAAAACTACTCTGTTAACTTTTAGTGCTGGAACAAAAAGGGAGTATAAGATCATCATGTCCAGCAAAAATATGGTTTTATGCTGTCATGAAACCACACCCTTGGACTGTCTCAGGTTCATGATACCAATGTACCTCAGAAAACAAGTATCCTTATTAGACTTGGATCACACATCTGCCCCTACCTTTAAGCTGAGGTTTCTTAAAATGTCCATACTCATTTATTCAGATGTAAAGATGGTCAGAAATATCTTGCTTGGTTTTTCTGAGCCAATTTGTCATGAAATTTTTTTTGTATCACTTGACTAAACCTGTGATAGGACCAGAGGACTTTCTGAACCTAATTAAATTAATGGTCTACTTCATCTTGTATTGTCTTTCTGAGAAATTACAGTATCAATGATTTTACAAAATTATGTGTGACCTCCTAGAGTAGTTACCTGGAACATAATTCATTCCATGAAAGAATATCCTACCCACTTATCCATTTATTTTGCCCTACATGAGGTTTTATTTTTCTTCCCCCTAAAATCTTGCAAGAATTTACTGTTACAATTCTCATTACCATATAAATTCAAAACTATTTTTAATTTTGCCAGTTTCTTGGCTTCATCCTGTAGTAATCTGTCAGGCCTTTTACCCAGCCAGTTAAAAAAACCACAACACAGTTCCTAGGTATGCTGTGCACTTGTAGGTGCATACTTTCCCTCTAAATATAGTTTTTTCCCCAAGTGTTTTTAGTTTCATTTTTGTCTGCCAAAAAGGAAATAAAAGTCATGTGTGTGTCCCCTGCCATATAAACATATGCAGAAGAATGAGCATCTATTTTCTGACCAACATGGATGCTGAGATTGACTGGAAGATACAGGAATGATTCCGAGTACCACTTCTGGCTCAGTGAGGCAACTGTTCTCATTTTATTTAACAGCTTATGTATAATTGCCACTGGTTCAGACTGTAACACAATAAATGCAGCACTGTGGGAAGTAAGAAGCCTTTTTTGCACCAGCAATTTTATTTTCTTTTTTATAGGGAGAGTAAGACCTGCACTTAACTGTATTACTTTGTGAAATTTTGTTTTCCCCAAAAAAGTCTTTGGTGGAGGCAAGATGGATCCATCTACAGTCTAGGGATTTTCATTCATGAGTAGAATGTTGGCTTCCAAAAAAGGAATGAAGTGTTAGTTCAGAAAAAAAGGAGGTAAAAAATACTGGAAAAAGAAGTGCAAATATTTATATTTTCAGATACAGGTTTACAGTCTATCAACCTTTGCTCTGAGACAAGTCTGCAAACTGTGGTAACACTGTTCACCTGTAATTTTGGTGTTCACTGCAACAATGCCTTAGTCCTTGATTCTTGAATAGTCCCATGATAATAAGTGAACATCTCTGCAGTAGAGAGAACTTTGCTGACCAGAAAATATAGAAACATACTAAAATTATTTAAAAGAAAAAAACTTGGAATAAATTGGGAAAGCATAATTTTTCTCAACCAATTTAGAGAACACATAGGTAATATCCTCTACTTTGTGGGGAGATATTTAATACGGCTTTATAAGTAATTTTCTTTTACTGAGGTCTGTTGAGTATATGTCCTAAAATTATTCACCAGTTTTCTCAACTAGCCAAACTCACCGACTGAAATGGAATTTTATTTGTAGTCCTACATGCTCCATCATGGTTAATGGGAATTTTATAAGCATGAGAATTAACTGGGGATTCCAGGATTTCTTCTTGTTTTCATAAATGGGCTAGAAACAAAATACTGCTAAGGCAAAAAAAGGAGAAAGAACTCGTGAGAGTTTTGCCATAAACTGGCATGATTTCTTGAATCAAATGGGGTCAGACCATTGAAACTGGTTGGTCTGGCACCTCCTGGACTGATACTATTTACAGTCTTCCTCTGTGCTCTGTAGAGATTCCCTCAGTGCTGACCTGAGCACCACTCTGTATTTCTAGAAATGTCCAAAGCAACTACTGTGGAAGTAGTTGTTCCTGTAATAGGAGAAATGCTTTCATCCTTGTTACTATCATCAGATACAAGCCAAAAATAACACCAAAATCAAGACACCATAAATATTTCTAAATGAAAAGTAGTATTAAAGGTAAATTGCATCTAAAACACTTAAAGGAATATTTTTACCAATTTAATGGATTTTTTTAAATAGAAAGACTCCTTGTAACACTTAGCCATCTGCAATTACTTTGTGTTTCAATAAGCACTTCCTAATACTCAAAAAGCCTCAGAAGATACTTCCTACTTACTACTTATTATGGTATCCTCTTTAAACCAATTTCTAACCTATTATATAGACATCAACAACATGGAGAGAACTACCAAATTCTTTGACCTGGGTGACAGATTAAGAAGCATTTCTAGTTCAGATTTGTGCATCAGATCCTCAGGTTTTGTTGCATACTTAAATACCTGGTGTATATTATTTTATAAATGCGCCTGCATTCATTCTTACTCAATTTTTGCTTTGATTTGCTTTTCCACTTCATATTTACCTTAGAGACAATTTTATTCTATTTCACATTCCCCTGAACTTTATTGTAGCTCAAGGGTATACGGGGATAATCTCTTTAGTAGCAATGCACCTCAGGGCATGAGACAGTCAAATGTGCATGCAAGTCCTTGAACCTATTGTTCAAATGGAAATTCAACTTTCAGATCCCAAAACATTTGCCTTCATTTAAATTAGCTTGAGTTATAACATTGGTGACTTACTCCCAGACACATTCATAAACAGTATTTCATATTCTCAGCATAAACTATCTGTAACTGAGACATGCATGGCAGTGAACAGAGACAGAAATTAATTTTATCACTGGGATGAACAAACTACTAATTCAATCAAAATTCATTTGCAAGTTTTGGTGGAACAGGATGTGGTGGTTTCACTTGGCTAGCACCCAAACACAGCTGCTCGCTCACCCCCTCCCATTCCCAGCCCCCCAGGGAATAGAGAAGAGAATTGGAGGGGTAAAGGTAAGGAAACTCATAAGTTGAGATAAGAACAATTTAATAACTGAAATAAATTAAAACTTAAAATAATAATTATATTAGAATAATGATGATAATAATAATAATAGTAATAAAATATGCAAATGAGTGATACCCAGTGCAGTTGCTCACCACCTCCCGACCAAGCCCAGCCCATTCTCAGACAATGATCCCAGAGGAGTGATGATAAGTGATAATGATGCTGGGGGAGGAGGCGAGGGGGCAGAGAGAGAGAGAGAGAGAGAGAGAGAGAGAAAACCCCCACAAGAGAGACTCTCTCATTAATATACTGAACATGACGTTATATGATATGGTATATCCCACTGGCATATCCAAATGCTACTCCTTGCGCCCCCCCCAGACCTTGCACTCGTTGAGCAGTCAAAACACAAAGTCCTTCCACTTCCAGCAACAACTGAAAACACTGGTATGTTATCAATTATTTTCTCATAACCAGCTCCAGGCTGAAACCAAAACACAGCACTATTCCAGCTACTAAAAAGAAGCCTAGCTCTGTCCCAGCTGAAAACCAGGACACAGGAACAGATGCAGGGGAATTAGAAAATAAAATATTTTTTCAATCTCTCTCTGTCCCCTTTTTCCACATTCAGCACAAAGCTGTACTCTGCTTTATTACTGAAAATAAAAGGTAATCTTTGGGCAGAATGTGACTGCTAGTGTCACACACTGAGAATCAGTCTGGCAACAATCTGCTCAACAAGACAAAAGAATAGTATTATTCTTTCCAAGTGAGTCATTTTCTCTGGGAACAATTTACTTTGAGGACATATTGCTTTGCATTTTCATGTGGCTTTTCACTTGTTTTGTGAACTTCCATTGAGAAGTGCCCTGACATTTCATTGTCTTTATATGTTGCTGCTTTTCATTTGACCTGCGAATGATCTCCACTTCCTCAAGCTCTCTGTTAAACATTTGCACAAACAGAAAAAGCATAAAAAGCTCTAACCCAAATGAAGCCTTGAGGCCTTTGCAAGTATAAACAATTAATTGGTCTGGGAACCATGACATGCAAACAGAAGTCCTGTAAGTATCTTCAGACTTATACAGAAACTCTTTTCCTCTGTTAAAAGGAGTAGGTTTAGCATAATGTTAAACTGAAATTGCATCAAGCCTGACAATAAGGAATCTTAACAGAACAAGATCATTTCTCTTGCTCTCCTCATCCCTGGAGAAAACATCAAAGCAACTGGGTGAAGACAGCCAATCTAGGCTATAGCAAACAGTGCTACTTAGATTTAACACATTCAGAAAAGTATCCCTGCAATTTCCTAAAAACAGTTTCTTTGATTAATTTCAAATAGTTACCAAGTCAAGAAGTACTGAAACAAAGCTAAAATGGATAGTAATAAATTTTTACTGCTGATTGTTGAAACAAATATTTTCCGATGAAGCAGTAACAGCAGCAGTATAATAAATTAATTTCCAAATGTTGTGTGACCAAAGCAGAATAGCACTGAAATGAGCTTAGAATATCCCTAAAAAATGTATGTTCCTTTTCCCCTTACAACAATAGCTAAAGAGATGTAAATCAGAAGAATTAAGTGGACTTTTATTTACTAATATCTATGAGCAAGCACTATGCATTTTCACTAATTTTCTTTCAAAAAAGAGTAACAGTCTCATACCAATGTAATGACTTTACAGGAAATAAAGACTTCCTTAGTAAACATATTTATGTCTGGACATTATTGCTTTCTATTAATACAATCATAACAAATTTCATTTCTGGCTCCTAAAATCAGAAAAGTCAAAATACAGGATATAGAATGCAAGACTGATGATATAATCACAGCTGCTAATTTCAATGTGATGTCTACATCACTGGTTACAGGAGCTCAGAAAATGTCTACAGAAGTGATGCGACTGCCTGGTGGAGATTGAGGTGTACAAGCATTAACTCAAATGGAACTGATTAGATAAAAAAAAAAAAAATACAGTAGATGTATCTACAACCTGAAAATTCACAGTAACACAGTATATGCAGCTTCCAGTGCTTAAGATATTCACATACAAAAATACAAGAACACACACTACTGAGTGTATTAATCAAAGACCTTACTCAGAAGTGATCTCTATAGTGGTGCACAATGGCAGATGCCACAGCATATTTTTTTATGATGCAAGGCTGCTCAAGATCATCTATGGATAATGAACCATGACAGCTTGGGATTTGATAAAACACAAGTTGATGGTGAGAGAAGGCAAGGAATGCAACTACGATCTCATCAGTCAGAAAGTGTATGTAAACTGTTTTTTTTTTTCCATCTTCAATGTCAGTATGAAATATGATGTATTACTACAAAATTGTATGTTCGCTAATATAATAGACTTTACATCAAAAAAAGCTATTTCCAAACATTATTTGTTATGTCCATTTTATTTCTCAGAAAGCACTATGCATTAAAGCATTTAACATGGTATGGAAGGTAACAGAATCCATGCTTGTTTAAAATACCTTATATGATTGGCATCAATGCAGTTCTCTTTTCACAGGGAAATCTTGAATGAAGGCTCTGACAGTCAATTTCTAGACGTTCCACAGCTCAGAAAAAATTCCTTTTCTTCCTTTAAGAGAAAGACATTCCATGTAAACACTTGCCTGTACCTATGCAGTTGTATTTTCCATCATTGCCCAAACAACTGCTGCTTAAAAACTCCTTTAATTACACTTGGTTTGTTCAGTGCCCTTCAGCTGCTGACTTGCAGAAGCTGATTAGTATGAGAGTTAATTAGATTGTTAGGATACACAGAAGAAAATACATGAATGAGTTTTCTTCACCTTGGACTGATTTGGACTGTTTTCTTAGTATGTTCCAATATTATATAATTCTGTAGATTTCATCAGTGAGCCAGATAGAATGAATTGTAGTGATCTCACACACACTTTATTTTCCTGCTGCTGTATCCCACAACGTTCCTTAACTTAGCATGCTCAGTGAATTCTTTTGATACCAAAAAGATGTGGATTTACACTTGCACTTTTTTTAACTACTCCTGTACACAACCAGACATTTCAAAGCAGCTTGTGTTAAAAGGTAAAAATAGCATAAGTACATCCAATCTTTAGAGTCGAACAATTTCACAGAACTATTCAGATTATACTGTAGATTTATTTTTTTTTCCCCCTTCTCAGCTCTTCTATTTTCCTTCTATGAAGTCTCCTATACTGGTAAATCAAGAGAATTTACGTCCCTCTTTCCCCACAGCTCTGACTAGAAGCTCCAGTGAAGACCAAATGCTTATTGTGCTAGAAGTTGTTTGAACAAGACTGTTAAGAGATCTTTAAGATTTTTATAAATCAAATCCCTGAGACAGGCAAAGGATAGGAGTAAAGCTATATCAACATATTTGTTCTACAGATGGAAGCTGAGATACACAAAATTAAACAATATGCTGAATGTCACACAAGGACTCTGGTTTAAGGAGCCTCCTCAGCCTTAAACATCTTGAATCCTTGCCCAATACCTTAATCATACACTCTAAAAGCTGTCCTCAGTCTGCATATCTTTTATGTAGCACTTTTGATTATTTTCCTTAGAATAAAATACCATAATTAACAGCTAAAACAGCAAAAAATTCTTTGAAAAAAAAAGATACTTTTTTAAACAACAAAAGCTTTACATAATACAAAAATATTCATCAAATATTTTGAATAGATTGGAAGATCTCATTTTTCACTACTTAAGTACTAAGAAATCAGTATTGTTAACCACAACAGTAAAAATAATGGAATTTTCTGTAAATGTGGATAACTTTAATTTTCTTTCTAATTTTTTAGGGAATAAAGCCCACATCAACAAGGTACATTGCATTGAGTTTACAATCACTGGGCAACAAGAATTTACCACACAATGTCCCTTTTCCATGAGAAAAGAGAAGAAAGCCTAAATCTTTCAAATAACCCTAGGACCTAGGGTTTTAATTAAATAAATATCAGGAAAAGTTGGATAAAAATATTTCAGCTTTCACACTCAACAATTATTTTGTATCTTGTGGCTAAATATACTTATTTATGAAAATGAAGTAAAATAAGATGCAAACTACAAGATTAATAAAAGAACATCATTGCAACATCAAGCACTCAAAGTTTAATCCAGCCTCTTTCTGAGGCTTTATGACAGTCTCAGAGTCACATATTTTTTGGGGGAAGCCATGCTTACCCAGTGCCTAGGTTGTTTGAGGGGGTTTTTTTTAAGGAATTTAAAGGGTCCACACCTCTTATTCTGTGAATGCTCTATAATTTATACACCATATAGAGCACTTCCTTAAAATAAAATTATTATTTTCATGGTCAAATTTTTTCAAGATAAAAAAATCCACTAATTTTTTTACACTCAACAATGGACCTCATTTTTATCACTTTTTTTTTTTTTTTATTTGGAGCACATAGCATATACTGTATGTTCCTATATACCCAAGCACAGTTCCCATTGAATTCAATTTTCCTGCTTTCCTGGCTCATTTCTCAAACACTCACAGTCTTCTCCAGCTAGGATTACTGGCTGATGCTAGCGGCAGGATGTTGGCAGCTATACATCTGCTGTCTAGGTATCCAATTCCTTATTGGATCTGTCTTCCCTAGAGCTCCCTGCCAATTCTCACTCTTTTTGTCTAGTCAGTCCCAGTTTCCACTCCATGTCCAGTTTTTATGTCCCTACCCATTCCCCAGGTTGACTATTAATCCATTGCCTTTGCCCACGAAGCCTCGGTCACTCTCTCCTCAGCCCAATGCTGACCATTTTTGTCCCACACTGTTACTCTTCTGCCCACTGCGGTCTCAGTAGTGCCTCAGCTCTCATTGCTGGGGCTGGTTCCTTTCCCGTCACAGAGGAGCTATCAAGATCCATCACAGGAAACTCTTTTTCTACCTTTTCATCTTGCAACACAAGTATATTGAGTCAGTCCATGGGAATGCAACAAGTTTAGTCAGCCTTAGGAGTTTAGAGAAGCTTGAGCACACTCAGTAATGATCGCAAACAGAGATTTTACATTTTTTGGTGTTAAAAGATCTCTCTTTCCTCTGTGAATTCTGATGCTTTTTAAAGGCTTATGATTTTGCTAATTCTAGCGGATATTTACAGGGATGGCCACAAGCACATTCTGTTCAGAACAGGCAACTTCGCCAGTAGGCAGTAAAACTAACTCTACCAAAAAGGAAACTTTCCAAAACAACACTTAGTTTTGTGTCGAGATCTTAATTAAAATCCCAGTTAGAAGCAAATATTTCTAAGGAGACACAGCAGTTAGCCTTTAGGAGTCAGGAAAAGATGGGTAACTCAATCAATAAGTAAGTTTTGGTATGTTAATAAAAGTAACAGTAAAACGTGAGCCATGTTTTAACAAGAATTTTCAGGTTTTCTTAAAGATTTAAAACTTCTTTTTACAAGTCCCTTGGGGAGCCAAATGAACCTCTCTCACTTATTGGATGAACAGTGCATAATAGTTTGCGTAATGAAATTAAGCAGCCTGAAATACATGTGAACATGACTAATGAGACCAAATGCAGCAGGAAAACCAAGCAGATGGCTTGAGCATGTTGGAACAGAGTAGCAAGGAGAGATCTGAATGTTTTGAGTTTTTGCAGGATACATACAGAAATACAAATATAATCTTTGCATTTCTGAATAATACTGCATCTGTCAGCGCTTTGCTGGTCTATGGATCACAAGTGAGAGCCTGACAGAATACTAACAGTCTCTGTGGAAAACCTTTATGTGTCTTCCACAGATATGCAAAATGAAAAAAAAAAAAAAAGGGAAGGAAAAAAAGGAGGGAGGAGGAGAGAGTTTCCTTTTGCACTGTGTCTTGCTTTTTTAACTGCATAAAAAGATTGTTAAGGTAGCAGTATATTTTTAATCAACCAGTTTTTCTCCACCAAGAGTCTGGTTCTCAGAGACCTCCCCAGTAGTTCAAGCATTTGAGGGAAAACACAGAAAGAGAGAGAGAGAAGGTAGCAGGTATTAAAAGATGACAGGAAAAGGCTTTCTTATCAAGAAACATCAGTGACTGACTTAAGAAGGTTGGACCAGAAATACAGGAAGATGAAGATAAAATCAGTTTGCTCTCATTGCTTTCTGGCAGGGTGGGGGGGGGGGGGGGGGGG
>NW_010332164.1:10535-44622 GCF_000700745.2 Antrostomus carolinensis
GGGGGGGGGTGCAGAATCTGTTCACAGAAAAGATTAACTGCTCATTTCTATAATTTGAGCTAAAATGGGGGTTTACCAGGCAGCTTCTCCTCAAGAGATTATTTATTGGCTCAAGGTATAAATCTGCTCTGCATGTAACACACACTGACACTGGCTATTTACATCTCCAAAGTTATGGGATGGCCCGCAGTTATGTTACAAAGAACAAGCAGATTCAGAAAGAAAAAGTATCAATCAGAGCAAATTTATAATATTATCCTGTTACCTTCTCTACTCCAAATGATTGTGATAAAATGCCTTTGGATGCTTATTTTGTGACAGCTGAGGTTTGGGTTGGTTTGGGATTTTTTGCACTAGAAAACTTTATTTGTTGTTTTGAAAGAAAGCAGAGACACTACATGTGGTCACAATATAAGAACAACCTGTCAAAGTAATTTTAACCAATGTCCAGAAGAAAACTAATTAATTAATTTACCTGCACCTGTTGTTAAGTATAATAGCCTGTTCCACTGTTGGTGCGAATACTACAGCTGTAGCCCACCTACTACATCTTTGACTGTTACATAGTCCTGTTTAGTGCTCAGAGTGCAATTTAGTAGCATAGAATATTTTTATTACAAACACAAACTGTTTAATCCCTTCAGCTAGTTTTCACGCATTGGTTTCCCATTTTTTAAAGTTCAGAAATTCTAGAATCATAGAAAGATACTGAATAATTTAATGGCGAATTACTATTCAGCAAAGAAAGAATTAAATTACACAAGCTCCAAAACCTTCTAATTCTGGAAGACAGTAATATTTCTTTACTGTTTTTTCACTGACTTCTGGCTCTATTTTTATCTCCTGTACTAAACAAAAATTATTTCTTTCAGTCTGAAGCATACTAAAGTTATCTCTGCTCTGCAACAACCACAGCAGTCCCTATAAACCTGGCATCTGTAGACAAGCAAGATCTTTCAGTCAGCTTTGACCTAAATTTATCAGGTGACAACTGCAGAAATTTAGATGCTCTCTTTATTTTACTGCAAGTTATTCTTAATTACACTGCAGCACAATTTTTAAGCTTCAACTCAAGATGTGTTATAAAGTGCTTGGTACATGATAAATGACCTTAAATGAGTACTGCAACACACAGACGTCACTCCATCCTGTTACTTGCATTAGGTCTCCCTCTGACCTTCTACTTTAAACCTTGGCCATTCCGCAAACTATCAGCAAAATCCAGTTTATATCACTATCCTCATAGCTTTCTAATACAACTTGCATTAAATATTTGCACCTATCACAGTGCTAATAAAAACATGGGGTTTATGATCTCAGTGCATTTTATTGCTGATCAAATGGGGTCTGCAAACATCTGTGTATGGGGTATCATACAATGTCCATGCAGATCATGTATACAATAGCTTTGTGAGAAAAAGTATCAATTGACAATTTATATCTTGTCATTGCTGTAGAAACGATATTCTCCTTCTGTAACGCTGTTTGTAAATAAATCAGCTGAGTTTCTGTGATCTTCTGCAATAATTTGTATCAAAACAGAGGGCACAAACTGTACTTTTATGTCATTTTAGAGTTCAGTACATTTCTTTATCCAGGAAAATGATCAACCATAAAGGAAGCTGGCAGGAGCAAAGTGCGAAACAAACAAAAGAAGATGGTCCTTTGTCCAACAGATGGAAGATGTATGAAACTCAGAAACATATTAGGGGTGTACAAGAAAATTTTTAAAAGTCACAGGGGGAAACTGAATGAGTACTTGGAGGAGAGATTCGCTGAGAGTTGGAAAAACCACACTAGGTCCAACTAAAAACAAATTTGTATGGCTTAAACTTGGTATGTCCATGATATTGATTCCATTAGTAGTAGTGCAACTGCACCTAGAGTGCAAGTACTTGTTCACCTAGAAAAATGTATTATTCAATAAACAGGTATGAGAAAGTTTCATACTATACTACAAGTAAAATGTATTTGAACCTTTCAAACAGTTAGTACTTTGGAATTAAAATCTACAAGAAGATAATTTCAACATGCCCACCTTTCCTGTTACTCAGAACAGTGTAGGAAAAAGCTAAGAACAGCTACAATAATAGTACCTATTTTATATTCTTATATGGCATACACTCATGTAAGGCAGAAAAGTGTAAACACAGAATCCAACAGGATGGTCTAAAAACTAAGAAGACCTCCACTTCATCTTAGTTGGTACAGCAAGTGCAGAACAAAGTGACTGCATTACAGAATCACGTGAACACAAAGACTTAAAACCATCTGATCTGCTACTTGCAATGGAGACAAATTTGTCCTTTTCTTGTATATTATTTTAGATATCCATATGGTAGCACATAGCTAGATGTTCATAAAAAACTGACTTTGGTGACATATGGCCAACATCTTTGCATTGTCATCCTTCAAGAAAATATGCCTGTCTTCACATGGGGTCATATTCAAGCTCATATGTGTCTCACTGGAGGATATCAGTAGGATATGTTTTTGACTTTCCCTTTGAGGATGTTTTTCCCTATGAGAATTTGAACTGAAGTTATTGCTCATTTTAAGGAAGGAAATTCAGGTCCCTTTCTTCTTAATCAAAAGCAGCAAGCGATAAATACATGCAAAAGCACACTTTAGTTTGCACTGGCAAAAGGATCACTCTTGATCTTGTCACTTAATTAACAGAAACTAAAGAAAGTATTAAAGTACTGCCCTATCTCATTGGTCACTGTGAAAAATTCTGTATAACTACTACCCTCCTACCTCTACTTCATTTATGTAAAGATGGTACTTCGTAACGTTCTTTTGTTTTAGCTGCATCTCAGATCATTGATTTCTCTACTATAGCAAAACCAGACCGTGACGGACATCTTGCTTTGCTATAAACTTTTTTCCACCACATGAATGCTGAAACATGCAATAAAAAGTAAGAATCAATAGTTCACTACAGAGTGAACACATCAATTTTATATGATTTCCTTATATTGTGCCAAGTCCTATCCTCAAACTCTCATTTTGACCTCTCTTACCAACTCAATTCCATACTGATCAACTCATTTACTTGCTACTAAGGAACAATTTCAAGCTTAAACTATGAGTGTGACCTTCAATTTATGAAAGAAATCAAACACAAGATCAATCTGATGGTATAGAACTCACTGCAGAAGGAAACTAAACTTTTTTTTTTTTTCATGCTACAAGTGAAAATAACCCAAACACATAAAACTAACAAGCTGACAAAGAAGGGTAAGTTTTTGAGGTTCCGTCTTCCAGATTTGTACATTTGCTTAATCAGCAATTATTAAACTGATGTGACCAGCTAACAACTTGTAATGCCAAATTAAGAATTTAATGTTCTTTGCATTGTATATCCAGCTGATGTACAATGCACCATTTTGTACTTTGAAAACTCTGTGTATCCTTTCTAAGATGACACAATAATCTCCACAAAGCTTTGACAACAGGAGCTCACAGTTTAACGAGATCCTGTACATTATCTCAGGTTGGCCTCTCTTCAAAACAATAGTTTATTAACCAATTAGGTTGGAAAGAAGCATTTTCCCCCACAAACAGCTTTGATGAGTTGAGATACCATTCTTCTCACATACACGAAGGGAAAAAAAAAATCCACTTGCAAAGTAGTTTCCCAACTGCAACATTTAAAGGGGAGGCTGCCATTTCATCTGGCAAAAAAAATGCTGTAGCCATAAAACTAGGAAAAAAAATATACAATCAAATTAGAAATCTCAAAAGGCATGAACTTACCACACGCATCCAGGCAGAGCTCTCTCACAGCTAGGAACCAGATAAGGATTTTAATTAGCTCCCTTGAAAATTGGTGTTCGCATTTAGAATGAACGAAAAGTTCATAACCACTTACTTTTTCATCCACTATCCAGGAAGCTGCCTTGTCAGAATATACAGCAAAAGTCTAAACTCAAGCAATGAATAGGTGCATACACAAAGCAGTCAAATCACAGTAAATGATAACAAAGAGTTGTTTGAGAATAAGAGCACTTTGCATTTTAAGCTTTGAGCTCCTACTGCCCAATGGGGCAACACAGCTTAGATAACTAGTTTTTACAGTTGCACTTATTTGGAAACAGGAAAACATGGGAACATCACAGCCAACTCACAACTGTGAAACCAGGTTTTGAACAGGAATGACATAAATTAAAACACACATGACACTTTTAAATTAGATCAGGCAAACAAATACACAGCACAGTTAATTCTGCCTTGGCAGAAGAAAGACTGCAAGGCCCACATATTTTTTCAATCTACATCTTTTAACTTCTACATATAATATATGCAGATAGATTAATGAACATTATTGTATTAATATCCAATTCATAATTTCAGATAAGACTGAATGTGTTAACGATACCATTTTTAATTATTTTCATTTGTCTTTGAATTACTACTTTCTTACCTATAAGGAAATGCCTATACAACACCTAATAGGAGAGGAAACTAGTCCCTATTGCCTCTGTGCCAGGGTAGGTGGAATGCAGTTATACAGCCTTTTAGTTTTCACTTAAGTTTCTAATTAAGACTAGACATTCTGAAAGAAAACGTGACCTTTTTGTAGACACTTGTATTTCTCTCAAGAATCAAAATAGAAAGTGAAGAAAATAAACGGATACAAATTTACTATTGCTTGATGACACGGGTACCAAAAGTAAGTTCATACTCCTTGATATAGTCCCAATGAGCAAAATGCTATGACCAACGGCTCCATAAGCATTCAAGCCATTACTTCAAAAATACCACTCAAAAAAATATCCATTTAAAACACAAGAAGAGTCTACTTAGTTTTCTAAGGATTTCCTGAGCTCTGTCAATATTAGGTGATCAGGCTTAAAAGGCATAAATTAACACCTGTCATAAAAACAAGTGTTTTCTGAGAACCTCCAACAGAGTATTAAGTGATATAGAAGATCTTATCAGAGAATAATAACACAGTGCCACAAAAACTTAAAAAAACCCAAATGGCCACTGACATAACCAGTTTATTAGACAACATTTGTACCAATAATTTTCAATCAAATATTTTTATTTTAACTGCAAATAAACAAACACCACCTCTTCCTTTCTAGTTCGCAGCTTTTTGGCTATCTCTGAACAGTGGGTTCAGAAGTTCTCTCAAGTTTCAGATATTGTGGAGGGTTGACCCTAAGCACCCATCAGCTACTCATTCACTCCACTTCCCCACATGGAGGGCAGAATTTGAAGCACAAATGCAAGAAAAACTTGTGGGTCATGATAAAGGCAATTTAGTAAGTCAAGGCAAAAAAGAGAGAGAGAGACAGAGAATATACAAGTGAGGAAAAGGCAGTCAATCTCTACCTCCCACCAGCTTCCCAGTGTTCACGCAGCGTCCAAGAGAGAACTACTTTGGAAAAACTACCCCTCAGTTTCTACTGCCGAGCACAGTATTATGTATTATATAAGGTACAGAAAACCCCTTTAGTCAGTTTGGGTCAGCTCTCCTGGCTGTGTCCCCTCCCAGCCTCTTACTCACCCCCAGCCTACTCGCTGGGGGCAGAGTAAGAGAAGACCTTGACTCTGTGTAAGCACTGTTCAGCCCCAGCTAAAACACTGGTGTGCTATCAATGCTGTTTTAGTCATTAATGCAAATCAGCACCATAGGAGCTGCGATGAAGAAAGTTAGTTCCATCCCAGCCAGACCCAACACAGATACACATCACAGTTTATGTTTCAGTTTGCCAGGATGAGATTTAACTGCACACAATGACCTCTCCCCCAACCTTCTTTTTTTTTTTCTTTTGGTCTTTCTAATTTCTCCAGTTTCTTCCCCTTAATTTACAGCCTGTCAAAGCTTGTCCTGTTCTTGACGATCTCATTCTTGGCGTGTTTAACATCTCTCGGCTTCATTCTATTCTATACATTTCTTCAGTTTCTCTAAAAAACCCAACTAGCACCCAGCCCACTAAGGAACTACTCTGTCATATTCTCTGTTAGTGTTCTGAGTAATTTTCCATTTGAATGGGAGTCATGCAAGTAAGAGCTTAATAGTGGTCCTTATTGATATAAACACAACTTCTGAAGTTTGCTAGAATACCTATGTAAAAAGAAGTGGAAATACGATTAAATAAATAATTCTAATTTTCATATCACTTCAGAGTTTACTTCAGGAATATTATAACATGGCCAAAATAATAGTTGATGCAAAACTTAATTTCCAGTATAAATGGCATATTGCATTGCATTCAAGAAAACAGAAGGCTGACTCACTGCAGTGTTGTCAGTCTATATCGAACTGAAACAAATTGAAGAAGTAATTCATAATACAATAGCATTCTCAGCAGTTGCACATGCTGTCCAGGCTATTTAAACATTCTATAAATAATTGCTTAGAAAGGCACAATTGACAGTGTGCATAGACTGGATGATGAATCATCAGGTAGTTTAGCTGGGGCTAAAATTTTGCTTGATTAACTGTTTTGTTTTTAAACCACCTGCACCATATTGTCTGATGTATCAGGACAGATCAAATTGTTCTCAATCTTTTTCTGAAAACCAGACAAGCTTACAAATGATGAGTTTTATAGTATTATGAAACTGATGCCAAACTGAAGAGCTGTGTATGGTGTGATTCCAGTTATCTATTTTTTGGCTGAGGATTCAATCAGCCATTGTTATAGATGAAACTAATTTAGATTTATCAGACCTCCAATAGCTTTGTGTCGTATGGAAGTAATTTTACTTTTTGTCACCCCATCTTCAGAATACATTCATTAGTCCTCTTGAAATGTAATTTTTCAGTTGAATTTATTTTGGGCAGCTGGCAATCAAGCAGATTACAGCTAGAATATTTTCAGACTGAGGCATAAATTAACAGAGCCCATCAATTTGAGTCAAAGCATACCTGATTTCCATCACTGTAAATGTTGCCAGTGCACACACTTTGTTTAGACCAGTGGATGAGGTATTCAGATGTCTGAAGATACATAAAAACACTGAATGGAGTTTATAAAACTGTCCAAATGAGCAAGCACAGTATTTCGATGGACCTTCATGGGAGTTGGACACCTATTATGCTTAGTTACTTCACTAAAACCTACCATATGTTTCCCTTCAGCTTTGGTCACCACCAAATACTTCTTAACAATATCTTAAATAATGTCATTCAGAAGTCTATTTTTCCAAAAAGTAACCATTAAAATGTAACATCCAAAGCAATATAGCAAACCTTAAAATCAGGGTTAAAAAAAAAAAATCTATTAGTTATATCTTTTGACAAAAATAACATCTTAGGTAACAGAATCAGCTTCATCACTAGGTTCTGTAATTGCAAGGTTTCTCTTCCTGGCATATATACAGTTTTAGAATACCACCTTTATACAATATATTACTATGTAATGTTTAAGATATACCAAGTTTTTCCCTCATCTTCATGTGATTTCAACTTTTGGCTTACTCTTAATTAAGAGTTACAAATGAACCACATAGAAGACCATTTTTTGCAGTCACAGTATTGTAGATTATGTCATTGCTGACATACAACGACCTGGATTCCCACGTTCATTTAAGGAATTAAGGACCTAAATGAGTCTTTTTAAACTGTTCCTCTAATTGCTGGTGGGTTGATTTTTGGAAGGAGGAGGAGAGTGAGGAGGATATTGGTTACTTCATCTTTTGTGTATTTATGGGATCCTCTATCCTTCCCTGACTCATTTTCCCCATGTAATTAATAATCATTCCTTTTTCAGCTGAATCTCAAGGTTCAGTTAAGATCAGAGTCTCAGTGTGCTGGGAACTGTGCAAATATGCAGTCAAAAGAAAGAAGAACATTACAGTAATAAGTCAAAGAGTTTAAACATGCTACTGACATATTGTCATTGAAGAGTTAGGACACAGTATTCGGTTATTTTTTGAAATTGCCACATATAAGTATGGGCTATTTCCATTAAAAATCTACTATAATCCTTACCCATCAGGGACAGATCATTAAGAATGCTAGAACAGAGAATGTAAGCTATAAACTATTATCTGAATGAAAATGTAAAGATAAAACATACAGAACAGCTGAGAAAAAAATGCACTCATTCTTAACAGTGGGAGAAGTTTAAGAAAAAGACTATCTTATAACTAGAAAGGAAGCAAAACATATTTTCAATAAGCACATACAGTTTTTCTTAATTAACTCCTCAAAATGGTAATCCAAGAAATAATATTCATTGATGTACTGAAATTCAGATTCTGAAAGATGAGGAGAAAAGAATATTTCAATTTTTGCAGTGTGCTACTTAGATTTGCTTTTGGTATTATATTCTTTTATATACTACAGGAGCACGCAAAACAATATTCAGTTCAAATGACACATCCAAACAACTCACTTCGGAGGCTATTTAAAGGCATGCTCAAATGGGATGCACCTACAACAAAGAGCTGAAAGGCCAAGCTCTGCTACTATTTCAGGCTGTCTCCTGTGGAGAATTTAGGTGTCAGTTATGAACATCATATAAATGCTTTATGTTTTGCACAAAATCACTATTGATTAATTATGACCTATATTAGCATTCAAACAACCTCAGCAGTAAGACCCCTTAAGACTGTAGATGGTCATTTCAGGTGAATTACTGTTGTGATCCTACAGAATGCCAGTAAATAAGGAGATCATCTCAACACAATAATTATCAAGGCAGTGGAAAAACAAACAAAACAGCATAGAAGTGACATACTAACTAGTAACAATGTCATGTTTGTGTAAAGCTTATTTTTAAATGTATGCATTTGAAAATACTGAAACCTTCTGTTATGGCTATTCGAATATATGCCATGAAAATAAGAATTTGTAACTTAAGATGCATCTGCTGTCTTAGATAAATCTATCACTATTTCTCCATGGGTTTGCCTACTCTTTGAAACCCATGCTCAGAACAAAACTCATCTTATGAGAATTGAACATCTTGGGGCAGGATATTCCGCCTGCATTTACATGGCAGAGGACAGGTAATACTGGAAGCTTTTGTAGAGCAGTGACTGAAACTAGAGTAAGCTTTACTCCAACTAATAAATTGCTGACAGTAATTAAAAATGACCGAATTATTTCTGAAAAAAATAGCTCTTAATTTAAAGGTGAAATACATAGATGGGAGGAAGAAAAAAGCAAAATGACCATGTAAGAAAACTCAATAGCATTTTAGGAAAAAATACAAAAATTGAATTCCAGCCTGTATTGTCTTTCAATGAAAGAAGACAATAAAGCAAGTTATTATAATTAGTTTTTAAGAACACTTTTTTTCCATAAATAGCATTTATGTTTTAATTACATTGCTAAAGCTGTGCAAAAAGAACTTATTTCATTAGATACTGTTTCTTTACAACCATTCTCAATATTACTCATTAAACTGCCTTGCCGCTGAGGGAAAAGAGTATTTTTATCCTGTTCCTTTAAATCATTTAAACATCTATATAATTTCTTTGCACTGATTTAACTACTGATATAGCAGAAAAATCTAGTCAGCTAAGCATCTTCATCCCTTTCACCTAAATCCATTGATTTACAGCAGAAGAGATTTGCATAAGAGTCCCATATAGACCCATACAGCTATAAAACTTTCTGTTACCGTAATGGAGTTTCTTACCTGTTGTTATTGTTCCTCTGGTAACTTATTTGTTGTGCAAGTTTCCCCCCCCCTCCATATAGTTTAACTAATCCTTAGAAAGATTCTTTAAACACTTAAAATCATGAGAACAACAAACTGCTGTGAGAGAATACATTCTCCTAATAAAATTAATACTAAAAGTTTGTTAATAACAGAGGCTGTAACACCATATTTCACAGCCTTCATCAGCTATTTTTTGTTACAAATGAAGCTTCTGAGTAAGAAATAGCCGAGAACGAAGCCAAAGTTTACAAGGAACAGAGTCACGTTTCCTGAGTCCTCTCAATGGTGCAGGGGCTGTAAAATTTCAAAAATCCAAAGAGTGGCTTTGACTCTAATTTTAGAGCCTCAACCCATAGTGTCTGCAAAGAGTACTTATTAAAGCAGCCAGTAGTACTACTAACTTGGCTAAACCCTATTAAGTACAAAGGCTGTAGAAATGAGCTGTTTAACTCTTGCTATGATCAACGCTGACCTAATAGTTATGCATTCTTTAAAACTGATTATTCTGCAACTTGTACCCCCTTTCACTGTTACATTCATCTGCTATCTCTTGTCTTAAACTGGATTTGTATGCCACTGGTGTCTTTGTCATTGTATTCGCTGAACACAAAACAGAGTGGATCTGCATTTCTTGATCCATTTTAAGAGCAGTCCCATAGTAGAAGTTGGTGGGAACTTCACCCGGTGCTCCAAAAAACCGAGAGTTAAGATTCTGTTTTTAAGTTTTCATCCACTTATTTCCCAAAATGTAGGAAGTTTGGCACTATCTGTAAGATTAGACTCTCAGTTTCATTAAAATTTACTGAACTGTTTCCTACTACTCAAGACGACACAAAAGTGTCTCACCTTGGTAACTGCCTAGTAGCAGTATGTCTAGCACAGGTCCTTCACTTTCACTTGGAGGAATGAGCTGGTACTTCAAAGGGGATGAAGAGGCACAGTGGTGGATTGCTTACTGTACGCAGTTCTGAGCAAGTTAAGGACTGTTCTAAGTTACACCAGCTATTCCGCTACAACAAGGAGCCAGGGGAGCTTTGTGAAAGCTTGGCCATCTCTGTTCTAAAACATATGCCCACATCCTGCCCTCTTGTAGCAGATGTTATTAAACCAGAAATTTGGCAAATGCAGACAAGCCCTCAGCAACTTGAATGATCCATCACACTTTCACGATCCCTTTCTTGGCCACACAGAGGTAATTAAACAACATTAGTCCCCAGAGCTTCGTATATTGTTATTGGTATCATCGATATTTTAATTCAGATACCAGGTTGCCAATAGATACAGACACTAGTTTGCTTTACATACTATTAAATAATTAATAGAAAATAAGTCATACATAGCTTAAAAAAAAAAAAAAAAAAAGGAAAGCTCAAAAGAAACCCTATGATCTCTTGAGATATTCTGGGCTTTTCTCTGTATTATTAAATTAATATACTGAAGAGTTCTAACACTGTATGATTGCAGCATCTATTATCAAAATCCATGCAAAAGGAGACAGAATTTTTCTTAGTACTGAATTCTATCAGCAATTAAACTAGGTTTTTTGAAAGAGCAAACTGAATTACACTAGTGACCCAGCATCTGGCAAGTAATGCAACACATTATCTGAATTATTCATAAGCTTGAAAAATACTATACTCCTTCCAAAAAGGAAAAAAGACCCCCACTAACAACCATATCATACAAATAAAGGCAGTCAAGAAAGTTAGCAGAAGCTTCCCTAATGTTTTTGGTGGATAAACAAATTAAAAAACTGCATACCAATTAACTTTGACATTTCACTTTTTTTTTCTTCCTTTCAGCCTTTTTCAGTAAACGCCAAAATGGCCAAAATCATACACTGCCACTTTCTCCTTTCAGATAAAAAAATTATTACAATGTATTAGTACACTGTGTTACTTAATATTAATCTTCTATTTTGCTGTAACACTGACACTGTGGTTGCCTCCAGCAAGTGTACATCTTTCTCCTCCACACTTAAAATTTTTTCCTCTTCCTTTTTTGACCTTGCTTTAAGTGGGAAAGTTCAGTCATCATTCTTCTCACAGCAGAGAGCTTTGTTCTGCCCCACTGAAATCTCTAAAAACCCCATGACATGACCTGCCTGGCTCTCACTTCTTTACTGTCCATGGCTGCCTAGCGATGGCCTTAAACATCACTTTTTTCTTTTCCTCTCCTCTCGCATCAATTTCTACTCTCTGTGTTCAACTAAGAAGTTTTAATTCTGGAGTGCTTTATTTCTTCCTTATTGATCTCACACATTCAACCTGTCTTTAGGGAACAGTCTCCCAACTACCATCTGACTGGCATTTTCCATTTCCTTCTTTCAGTCTTCCTAAACTCCACTTAATCTGAACACTAACTTGACTGAACCAACAAAATAGAAGCTAATGCCATCTTTTAACACAGATCACAATACAAAGTTTTAAACCTATTCTTTCATTTTATTTGCACAGGTTAGGCTAGGTTAAAACCTCAGCAAAAAAATAATACTGCTCCTTTGAATATCTGCTTAACCCCACGTATATGTGGTGTATTATAAATAAAAAGTTACTTCAAAGTTCATATATGGATGTAAGCACACAAATTCAGAAGGTCCTGTTGTTTAAGTATATTTTATTACTCCGAAATATTTGTTCTTTGTATACACACACACACACATATATATTTATATTTATATATATATATATTTATATTTACCGTAATCTTGTATTGAATTTTTTATTCCTAGATTGACTATAAAGCTGTCCCTGATCTTACTGACATTGACATGAATGACAACTCCTACTGACTTCAGGAGTACAGCTGGGGCAGCAGACTTTTAAGAACTGAGGGAAATATATTTATATTTATACATATATTAAAAAAGAGGTGGAATTAGCAATAAATAAATACACTAATCTTGTTCCTGTGGTGGTTGAGGTAGATGAAGATAAAATTCTGTTCTTAAGTACAAACAAATAGTAAAAGATTTTTCATCTATATGAATAAAATATAAACAAGAAAAAATGAGAAAGGGATCACAATGGAGTAAGAGCAGTACAGAATTTAGGCTTATGCTGAAATATTGAATGCAGGGGTGAAGATAAAATGGATAATGGGAGTGAAAATTATACATTATCAGTTAAGTTTATTATACAACTCAGAAGAAAAGCTCAAGATTATTAAGTTGACGGTAACAGGATACCCTCCAGCCCAAATTCTGAAAGAATAGGAACATGCTCTTCCAGGTAGCAAGATCCCTGTCTTGTCCTATAGACATAGGAGAAAGTAGAATAGCGTAGAGCAGCAGAGTAGAACAGGAGAAAGCACTGTGAGCAACAGATGGTCAGTAAGCCTGATTTCAACACACTTTTCAAAAATGTGTACGTTTTTAGAAGAAGATTTCAGAGAAAGTATATTTAAAGATACACTGGTCAAGGGAGGATGAGAGGGTTGATCACACTACATCATTTCAACAGCTTTCTCCAAGGTTCTGGGGTTTGAAAGACATTGGGAATATGAGAGACCTCACATATCTGAAGTTCAGAAATACATTTTACATATGGTGCCACACAGGAAATCACTACTTAGTCTAGAGGAAATTAGGATTAATACCAGAAATATTAGGTCAACAAGAAACTAACTAAAGGGAAAATGAAAGTGCTTAGTGTTGAAAAATTTCAGGCTAGAGCGAAGCTATTAAGAGAGTTCCTCTATGATCAGTCTTGGGAGAAGTCTTGTTATTTTCATAATGACCTTTGGCCAAAGTATCAGAACTATACTGGTGAAATCTTATGATAATTTATTTTTGGGGAGATAATAAATACTGAGGAGCATTTAGGATACCAACGTGCAAAGAACCTGATGACCCTGAGAACACAAATAATACAAATTAAACAAAATATCTATCACACATATAGCAAGGCCATTCCCCGGAGGACTAATAAAAACATTTCTTCCATAAGCCAGAAGTTCACCAGTTGAAAATGACTGAGGTGGAAAGGGATCAGTCATAGGATTTAGGTATGAGTTGTTAGTGTTATATGGACAATGCAACTCTAAGCTGCATCAAACAAGTTTTTTTCAGGAGAAAAGGAAATACTGATACTTTTGTACAAGATTTGGGGGAAATCTAATCACATCACCATTTCTAGTATGCCACAGAATCCTGTTCACTCATGTTAAAAAAATGATAAACTTAAATTGGAAGAGGTGCAGAAAAGACATGCCAACATGATCAGAGAGATGGAAAATCTATCTGACAAAAAGAGACTAAAAGTGCTTGAGCATATCTGATCTGGTGAAATGGAAGCTGAGAGAAAATATGCCAGGGAACTGAACAGTAAGGGAGAAAAAGAATTATTCAGTCTAGGGGCCACAGCTGGCAAAAGGAAAAAAATGAATATAAGATGGCCATGAATAAAGTTAGGCTGTAAATTTAAAAAAAAATAAAAATGTCTAAACATTAGAACAATGAGAATCTGGAACAAGCTTGGAAGACAAGAAATGGATGCAGCTCCCGTTGCCTCCCTAGACTAACAACTAGCTACGCCATGCTTTACAAGTTTATAAGGTGAAATAGTACAAAGTGCTACTTGAAACAGTAAGGAGCTGGATTTGGCAATCAAAATGATCCCAACCCATCTCATGTTTCCAAAATTCCTTAAACCAGCATTTTTCAGGAGCAGCTTTATCTACTTAAAGAATCATACACTGTTTTTCCACAGAATAAATGTGCTAATTAAAACAATCTATTTAACTTTTTCAAGAATTCAGTATTGCATGCCCTTAGGACATCTGTGATCTTTCCACTTCAACTACATTTTATTACTGAACTGTTAAGTGACATTTTAAAATACTTCAATATCAACTCTGCCTTAAATAAAGCAAAATAGAGGAAAAAGACCATTCAGTACCAGCCATGAAGAATTCCATTTCTCAAATCGCAAATCTATAACTTATCCTCTTCTCAATATATATACATGCTACTTGTTTAAAGACATAATAATTTTGCAGGCACAATATTTTTTCTTTGGTTTTTTTGTGTTTTTTGACTTTTTTAACATAATTACTCAGATATAGTTGATGCAGTCTGAACAAATAGAGGGGAAAAAAGAGCTTTCATAACGCCACTGCATATCTGTGCCACTCTTTCATTAACAGCCACTTTCCAGAACAGGCTCAAACATGTGATTTTATTCCTAAGGAGGTAAGAACTGACAAAAGTCAAGTATTTCTTTTTTGTAAAGAAAGAGTCTAATCCAACTAGATACATTATTTTAGACAGTTCAATTATCATAGACCCTTGTAAAAGGATATTTAAAGAGCAGTAACCTTTTCACTTGTCTAAAGAGAAATGACTGAGAAGCACGGAGGAATAAGTGTCAGTGAGACCTTGGCAGTCCTTTCTTTTATGATAAGGTCAGGACTCTTTATTGAACCAAATGAAGAGCCAAGAACTGGCTGGGAAAGCCACTGTAGGTGATGCTTAATAAAGAATTCCAAGCTAAGTTAGTAATACAGCTGTTGACTGAACAGCATCCTGGCTAATCGTCCCCAGCTCAGCATTTGGGCCATTACAGAAAGTACACTTTCCCACCCTGTATGTTTTGCACTGCCATATTGTTGGAGCATTTACCAGCTCCTGCTGCTCACAGCTCCAGGTATCTGACTGAAAGGGCTGTAAACAGCTCCCAAAATTAGTTTGCAAATTCATATATTATCATTGGACACCATTCTTTTAAGTTAACTGCATGCTTTTCAGCAGAAGCCATTCCTTAGATTCAATTGCCTATTGGAACAGTTACTTCTTTTATTTATATCCCACCGTTGGTCTTTTCTGCACCAGTCTAGACAGAATCTGATAAATTACAGTTTTTGTGAACTCATTTGAGAGCTGAAAAGTATAAAGCATGTTTTAAAAATGTGGAGCCTTCCAGAATCCACTTTCTGTTAATTTATTTTTTTAGTATTTGCTCTGAACACTACCTTCAAAGTAATTCACATCTCATCACCAGCCATCTTGAATAGCTGGCTTGCAATGACAATATATGACTTTGATCCTAGATTTCTAGAAATGCAGAATGATTAAAAAAATCACTTTGATGACTGAACCCCAAATTTCCATTTAAATGAGATATTATTTGAAAAAAAAGTAACTATTTCATGTTACTCTAAAACTATTAAAATGTTCCGGTTTAAAGCTTGCCTTCTTTTATGTAGCTCTTGAGTACTGACTTTGATCAATGCTCAGCTGTTCCATTTATTACAATCTGCCATTTCATCTGCAGAATTTGTACTTTTTTAGTATTGCAGTTTCATCAAGATCTCTTAAATAAGCTTAAATAAAAAGGTGTTGGATATCCATGATCTCAGGCACAATATACTACTCAGTGTAGTTTCCCTAGAAACCCTTAGTTTGGTATTGCTGAGCAAAATGACTGGAAAACTGCATTTACTTCTGTTGTCACTTAAGTGCTCTCTCTTATTTCTGGCACTTTCTAATCAGCTAATTGGTTTCATCCTTGTTGGGCTCTGCAAAAGCAGGCTACATAGCAAACCATAAAAGGAGAGCAGCTGGTTGCATAATGTTATTGTACATTGCTTCACCTCCTCAACAAGATTTATCTCCCTGATCCAATCTGTCATATGATTTTGGGGAAAAAAACAAAACATAGTATTTTGTTAGTGTTGTTTACTAAGAAAAATGTGTAAATCAAATGTAGAACAATTTCCAGTGAGTGTGGAAACGCTGCAAATATGTTGAGTATCCACATTTTTCTTCAGATGGTGGGAAAATAATTTGTTTCTTTCCTGGACCTGTTAAATAGATGATGTTGTTATCTCAGGTGTCACGTCAGCAGAAAGCTAACGTGCTGTAGAGGCAGTACACAATACTAATTAAACACTTCAGAGGCAAATCTGGTATACACTGTCACTAATCCAAAGTTTATGGAAGGTTTTCTTATCAGTGAAGCCACCTTTACCAATTTCTCTTTCTCTACTGCCTTTATCCATATTAAGCTCAAAGGAACAAGAAAGCTCTCGGACATGGCTTGCTGAATATTGGCATGATTAATACTTGCTCACTGACAGCTGTGAGAATTGAGGTGTTTTCTCATTGTAAACAGCCTGGACTGTGTTTATACTGAGGTTTGGCTTTTGAGGAAGGACTTCTCATACGCAGAAGGGGATGGCAGGAGAGAGGGGCTGCAAAACCATTCTCCACACCTGCCCTACTTTCTACAATAGCTATTGTGCCACAGTAGTAGTCTGTGCAGTCATGGTCAGGACTACAGCACAGGGAATTTTAAAATAATGCTAATTCTGTATTGGCATCGGGTGCCAACAATTTATTCCACATTAAAAAAGGTGCTGTTTACTTGTCTACCAAGAGGCAGCTCCAGCAGAAACACAAATGGGGCCCCAGTGATTATGCATAATCACACAAGTGCCAATAATTAAAAACAGTTTTCAAAGAAAAAAAAAAAAATCTCTTCAACTAATTGCAGGTCTGTGGCCTGAGGGTCAAAGATTTCTAAACAAATCTAAACTGTCTTTTTAATGTAGTAATCACAGCAACTCCATGATAAAGGCAAGTACTGTTGCCATTTCCATGGCAGACTGACAGAAAAAGGAGATGGCATGAGGTGAACAGATAACGTACACTAGCAATTCCTAGTACCTAGGAATAGTACCCATAAGCAAGAGTGCTTTTGTTCACACATCTCTGTTCAACTAGGATGTATCTTCTGCTATTTCTCTTGCCAAAAGGCATATCAGTTGCCTGGGTGGATTAATCGGGACAAGCTTTATGATAAAAGCAGCTGTTTAATTGACCTCATCCTCTCCTATTCCCAGTAAATGCAAATTTGTTGTCATTCCCTACCAACTGCATGCACCTACTACCATGGCTTCCCTGAAATTTAGCTGGAACCCCTAAGCATCTAGGAGAATGCTTGGAAACAACCCTCAAGATGAAGGTTAACTCTAGTAATTAATTTCATGTGCTTCGTTTACACCAGAATTCACAAGAAACCTCCAACATGAACTACTGGTGCTCATCTCAAAGAGTATCTTCACATAACAGAAGGAATTAAAACATTTTTAAAGAACGCTTACATTAATTATAGCAATTCACAGCATCAGACCCTAAAACAGTCTCAGCCATGCAATTGCAGGTCTTGATTTGATTCCTCCCTGCCCCCCCCCAGAAGCCTGACTTTCCACGATATAAGCAAGACTAATTTTCCATGGCTCTGAAAAGCCAAATCTCTTTAGGGAGACAATGTTTCCTCCTATTGCATCTCCTCTTCCTCTCACTATGTCACATGCACACTTCAGAAGCACAAGATACCTTCCTGTTTTGTGCTGAATACTGTTTTTTGCTCAATTTCTAATCAACCATTTGTTAGGGGAAGTGCAAAAGCACACAAAGAGAACAGCTGTTCCTTTGCTGTTGCAAACGTGCAGCTCCCTGTACAAATACTGTTTGAGCAGGACCTCCCCGCACCTCAAACTAAATGCTTCTCCTCTGCAGTAAGTCTCACCCTATAGCATGATTAACTGAAGTTCTATCAGCATTTGTTTAATATTAATGTTAACCTCATGAAAACCCAAAACATTTTCCAAAGATGTAACTTTAATAAGAATATAATCTAAAGACACAGAAGGTGTTCCAAAAAAACAAAAAAAACCCCAACAAAGAGCCACTTTTTTTTTTTTTTTTTAACATAGCCTACAGCAGAGGTTACTTCACTCTTTGGTGACTCTCATGCTACTATAAGCACCAAAACATTTGGTAACAGAATGTGATTAACAAAATTACATGTAATACCCAAGGCAGATAAATCCACTAAGGTAAGCAAAAATTGTGCTTTCTAAACCACAAGTCAAAGGTACAGGGCACATTAAGTAATGGACACAAAACCAGGATAATTCAAAATGAAAATTGAACACCTAGGCTGATACTCCTTCATCTCATTACACCTTGTAACACTTCAGTTTTTAAATAAGCAATATCTATTAAATCCAATTTCCTCAGTACTTTTTGTTTGTTGGTTGTTTTGTTTGGTTTTTTTGTTTTTTTTTTTTAAATAAAGGGAAGGGGAGATTCAGGTTTAGATGAAAGTGCTCAAGCATACCTGGATGTAAATATAGGGCTCTAAATGGAAGTTGCTGGTGTGCTGCTTCTTTAAAGTACCACCAGTTGAGCATGCTAAAATACAAGATCCTGAGTACAGTCATTGTCTTCAAGGGAAGTTTCAATACTTTAAGAAGTGTTCCCAGGGTTTTTCAAATAAAATAGCTTATTCATTCCCAAGAAGGAAACCTACCTTTTTGTGCTTAGCTTCAGTGAAGACCCCTTGTCTCCCCAGAGCTCTGTGAGAGACCAAGACATATGGCAATATGGATTAATTTGAGGTGTCTTTATCTAAACCTCTTGTATGCAAGTAATGAAACATTCATACACTCATTTCCCAAGAAAGACATATGAACCTCCATTTTAAAAAACTAATGTGGAAGATGAGAACAGTGTTCCTGTGAATAGCATTTTTTACTGGAGAGATACTATTTACCTAGATACCTTCTGATTTTTTTGCTTAATGCTTCAACTGCGCTTAAAATTAATACTTCTGCTTTCATTTATAAAGAAGCTTTTTACAGTGAAGTATATCTAGAATAAAAGACAGATAACCACTGCAAAAACTGCCCAAGAAATCATCTAATAGTGGCTTTAGTTTGCATTAATGTGTGAAACAATGAGTAAAACAGAAATTAGACAGATTTTAATGAGAACTTAAGTATTTCCACTGTATTTTCTGCAGATTTTAACCTAGTCATCAAGCAAAATTATTTAATCAGTATGTAGCCTTTTCCTGATTCAGTTTATTTAATAGCAGTAGATCATCAAAGATTTATGTATTAAATATATGTAAGTAGAAAGCAAGATATTGAATAGTGCAATGTCTGAAATGTCAAGTTAAATCACAATAAAAATTTTCTCTAAGACTTGAATCCACATGCATTTTGAATTTAATAAAGTAAAATTGCATTGTTACCTGCATAATTGCTGCTACTGATAATTGCAGTGAACTATAAATTCAAGTAACTCCTTTCACTGATACAAGACAGACTTGAGATTGTTAAAAGGAGCATTTTGTGCCTAGGAAAAAAAAAGAAGTCACCTATACAAATCTGTCTCCCCAGATTTCACAAAATAGAAAGCAGTTATGCTAATTGCTAGCATTTAGTGTTACATTATGTATAGCAAACCTGTACTTAAATATCTATTTCTAGAGTAATTACGTGTGAGAAGGCTACAATTGCACATGCCTAGCACAGCGTGGTCAATGTCCCCGCTGACAGACTCCTCCGGCACCCTTAGGCAGTGCCAGGATGGCAGCGCTCGGCCAAGCGCCACGGGAGAGGCCTGCAGCCCACCGAGCTGCTCGCACTGGCAGGGCCCCCCCTCGCGGGAACTCATCACACCAGTGCTCTGAGCGACACAACCAGAGCCCACCCAGGTCCAAAAATGCCTCCTCAGCCTGGAAAGCCATCCTGCCTTCCCCAGGAGGCCTCCGATGGAGGAGCGTGGGCAGCTGGACCAGCAGCCAGGGCACACTCTCCTTCTGCCTCCCCAATGGCGGGAAGGGACACCTACCAGACGTTTGCAGCTCTGCTCCTTCCTCTCCACCCTTGTCTTCTCAGTAAAAGGCCACAGGCCTTCATCTTTAGGCAGGAAATACAATTTTTATCTAGGTACTAGAAAGTCTTGAGTGGCTCTGTATGAGGCTAAAATCACAATTTTTTCCATTTACACTAGCTGATATAATGGAGAGAATCAGCCCCCTAAAGCAAATGATACTATGCCACCTTCAGTGCAAGGAATATACATAAAATCTAAAATGCATTCTATCTGAGTGAGACTATAAATAAAATTATGCAGAGTATACGTTCATGACACAAAATAATTTTTTGTGGTAATTTCTGAGTGGGAATGTTGCCTACGCAATAGCCTGTAGGGTAAGGACATAGAACTAAAAAGCATCCCTGGAAAAGGCAAAAGAAGCATGATAAATTACAGAGCTGCATGAAGTTTACTGAGTTTTTGGCACTGTTCCTGTCAAGCTATAGTCTGGTCTGGCGGTCGTTCTTGCTCTGATACCAATTTTGCAGAGACTGAAAAAACAGCAGCACATTCTCTACGTCTCAGACCATGCATGTGTATAAATCTCACCCACATTTCTCTAAAACCCACAGTTCTTTGCCATGCAAGACTCATGCTTGCTTTGTGGAGTTTATTAACGAAACATGCAACAATAACCAAACATGAGCTGAAATACTCTCCTCAGCCCTCCTATATAACTCCTGTCCTAAAATCTGGTTAGCTTGAATCTGTCTGTATGAAGGGACTCACATCCATTTGCTGCGTAATCCAGCAGACAAACAACTCAACTGACACAGCACAAGCCAGGAGCATCCGCAGGCACCGACAGGATGAAGTGTTTTAGACAAACATTACTCCCTTGTTAGAGAAACTGTGCATTGGGTCAAGTGATTTGCCTTTTTGGCAAGTTGCAGAAGAGTTACTCTGCTTCGACATCTACCTCTGTTACTCCGAAATAATCACTCAAGTTTAATGAAATATTTAATCTGTTTTAAAACATTTAGGCCATGCCATTATTATTTAAGATAGGAAATGATGGTTAAGAGCAGCAGCTTTAAATCTGAGGAACATTATATACTAGGTCAAGCTCAGTAATGGACAAAATTGTATACACTGACCATCACCTAATTTTAGTTACAAGTCTTAACAGACACGCACACATATGATGAATTAAAATACTAATTACCTTTGCACTGTATTTCAACAAAGTATATTCTATATTAATACTAAATTCTTAACAGTCCAGGTACCCATGCTGAAAAGGCTGGCTTTTGTTGCATCTGCTATTTATTTGAAGAGTATTATATAAATTGGAAAATCAATATAAAATATTATTCATTTAACGAATACTATTAAAAAAGAAATAAAATATTCCTTGGATGTTTTATAAACAGGACTGAAGGGTGGTAAAGAGCAGGAAACAACAAATGAACAATGTCAACATCTGCACTTCAGGCTCCCTTTACAGTCAGAAAGGAATAAACAGGAATAAATTCAGAGGATGGTTCTTTTGGCTTAGTTCAGGTATCGAGTTTAGGTTAAGAGTAACTGACTTTAGAATTGAATGTTTCTATTCTCTGACTGTAAAACAGATGCTAGATCACAATCTGGTAGTTGTAATTGTAGATATCCAAAAAGTATATTGCATTCCACCCACTGTTTCCAGATGATAGCAAGAACCCCATCCCAAGACATAACACACCCCCTGACCCCAAGAAATTTAAAAATATATTATTGATAAGAAGCGCTTGCTTAGTTTAAAGAGCAAGACTTATATGCTGAAAGTCACTTATGTGACTTCCTAATGGTCAGCTAATTGCTGTCTAAGACTAAACAGATTCCATAGGAAGGCTATAAAATGTCCACCCCTCTGAATTTTGCTAAAAGAGTGGATAGCTCTTGGAATTCTGTTTAAAAGATTCGGGACAGACAGGAAAATGTCTTAAAAATCCCTCCATCTTAAGACTGGTTCCTGGCTGATGGGTTCAGTGTCCCATCTTACACATCTGTCTATCCCCAGTTACTTTCCAAAGTCCACCAGAAACCACTGTTACTCAAGCTTAGCAGCACCATTCTAGCTTTCAAATCCAGCAGAGAAGTTGAGGGCCCACAAATGCAACACACACAACTTTTTTTTTTTATTTTTTTTTTTTTTTATTTTTACACTGTTCAGTGTCAGAAACAAAGGCAGCATACCTAATTTCATTATGGTGTTGCAAATTAGCCTCCTTTAACCCAGCAACAGTCATTTGGCACAGTGGCTTAGTTTTCCATTAACTTTCCCTAATCATATTCCAAGTCCCAGTAATGATTTAATACCTTGTGTTCACTGCCAGTTTTGCTGCTGACAGCATTTTACCTGCCTTTTTTCCTCTCTCCCAACCCCATCATCAACACAGCCTAGGCACAGTGCAGTTAGGAGAACACTTAACCCACTGTTAATATTCACTCCATGTCTCTCAGTCTCAAGGAAGACATCAAGTCTCCTTGTGCCAGTGAGCTTGTGCTCAATTAGCTCCAAGAGCACTAAAAGTCCTTACTTATGGCCATGGGAGGCACTATTTTGTCTTTATTTCCTCTGTGCTAATAAATTTTCATAAACCAAATGCATTCACTGTTTTCTTTCCTCTTCCAACAAAATGCCATATCTAACTGAAAAAATCAAAGTAAAGAAGTACTGCAAGTTCAAAAAACTTGTTTCACCTGAGAAATTTGTAGAAAGCAGTGCTTCCCCCCCAAAAAAATATAAAATCTTTCCTGTCTGCTCATTAGTGTATTTCAAGGCAATTTTGCTTTCCATTTTTGTTCAATCTAGATGAAATGAACTGACTGTTCTCTTTCACTGTAAGAGTGTGCTGGTCTTCAACAGTACCCCAATCATCTTCCCTAATTCTCCTTGTTTTCTCCCCTCTTTTCTCCTGCCATCTTTTCACCACACAGAGATAGTTCTTGCTGCTTGCTGCTTCACTTTTACTCCCTTCTTTCTCTAGCACTCAATGTTTGACACCATCTTTACACATATCTCTTGCACTACTACCATTTGTGCAAGTAGTCACTTGCACTAATGGTAGTAGTGCACAGTCACCATTAGTGACTGAAGCTCTCCGTGAAAAATGACAGTAAAAAACACATTTGAATTATTCTAGATCTAACAACATTTTTTGGGAAATCTGATTAATCACAACAGTGTGATGACACCCTAAAGATTACAAACTACATATGCTTTTTATGATTTAGACTGAACACCTAGACCACACAAATATGATTTCTTATTGAAGTCCTAACTAGATCAGTGCTACATCTTGCAAGGGAGAGAGACACTACTAAGATAATATTTTTTTGTACTGTCCACTCCTACAACTCAGTCTGGCTTCTCAAACTCTACAGGTTCTAAAGTAGCTTAAGTGCCTTTGCAACAGGAGCAGAAAATGAATGTATTAGCTATCTCAGATTTCCTTTTAACACTTGTATTAATTGAATTTTGTAGCTGTAGTGTGTCTTACCTGTGCCCTTCTATTTTTATACAGTGTGTATCACTATAGGAAAGAAGTACTGTTCATTTTCCCCCTGTCCCTTTAACATTAGCTATGGTTGGTTTTCTGTACAGCCCTGATGGCAGTGGAAGGAAAACTTAATGGTCCTTCTCCAGGTATTTGTGCTGTTACATCCAAAATGGGATCAGCGTGCAACCAACTGACAGCACAAAGTTTCCCCATATCAGGTCAGAATTAGTCCCAGATGAGACTGAGTGATTTAAAATAAACTGTAACAACTAATCTGGACCTGTTTTAAGCAAACACCAGTAGTTATTGTCCTAATTTAAAGAAATTAAGTATTACTTGCCACTCCATCAGTAGACTAAAACAAGCACAAAGAGGAATTCCAGTAGAAGCTTTCTGCATGTTTCTGCTGAAAATAATGGAAACCACACATGTGTTGGAGTAATTCTGAACAGCACATATTTAATTAAATCTTGTTAGGTCAAATCTGAACAGGAAGCAAGGTGAAGTCTAAAAGACTTTGCACTAATATTTGAGTTCTTCGTATAAATAGGTATTTCATTCTTTCATTTAAGTTCTTAGTGGAGCATCTAGATGAAAGCACAAAGAATACTATTTCTTAAAAAAAAAAAATCAGAGTAAAACATGTTCTTGTTTTTGTACACACGCACTGCAGGGAAACCAGCAAGAATTCAGAGTAAAACATGTTTTTGTACACACGCACTGCAGGGAAACCAGCAAGAATGAGAATACTTCATTTTTGTTACTGGCAGGTACAGAATATCAATACCTCCTCTTGCCCGTGCTCCAATACATAACATGGATACAACAGATCTCAGACCTCTTCTCAGAAAGGTGAAGATCAAGAGTGCACCCAGGTTGGAGCCAGACATCAACCCAGCTCATGTCTAGCTACTTAAGATGCATGGGAATGAGGAAGTAGATGGATTTATGCACACACAGAGAGTACACTGTACATGTGCTAAAAAATTGGAGTCTATCTCAAGTAGATTATACTGCTGTGTGAAAAAATAATAAAACAATCCACAATTTTCTTTTGTATTTTACTTCTAAAACCAGGCAGGATTTATATTTAATACTACTTAGTACACAAAACTGAATGAGCATTCAAGATACAGCTATCCCTGACAGAGTGATTCGTATTTCCCCTTCTGAAGTATCTAATTCCAAGACTTGGAGCAATTTTGCATCATTACACATTTGCTTCACTACTCAAAAGACTGGAAAAGTCATATATCTGTTTTGCACAGTTCTCAGTTGGGTAAAATTTGTTTTCTCAGTCCTTTCAAAATCGTGACATAAGTGATCTTTACCGAACACTCTGAAAAACCAGTGGGAATTGGCCAGTCAGGTTCTCGTTTCCTGGTGGCACCTTTTTTGTTGACTCTAAGGCTGGAATAATAGGGAACTAAGGTCACAGTCTCACACCATCTGATAAATTGCAGGGCTTTTTGGTAGATGATGTTGTTTTATTTTTCTAGCAATACTCAGAAGGACTGTAATGTTTACAAGCAAGTCATTGGCTTCCAAAGTAGAAAGGAGGGTTGCTCCATAGGGGAGTTTTCCCTGGAGGACAGAAAGAAAAACATGAGACAGAGCTTTGGCAGCAGCGTATGTGAGACAAGGGACCTTCAATGGACAGGTGATACAAAGAAACTAGATGCAGCCTCACAGATGGTTTTTGCAGTGCACACGTCTATAATCATTGCCAAGGAAAGATAATAGGAGAAGCTGGTGCTATCTAAAAAAATATTGACTTAGGCATACCTGCAAGTCATAGTGAAGTCACACTTCAGAAATTTATATACAAGCACAAGGAGACTGGGAGGTGGAGAGATTCATACAACTGACATTTCTAGAGAAATGAACCACTAAAGAAGCGATTAAAAGCCTCTGTTTGAACGAATACTATCAAACAAATATATAGTTATGGAAGTAATTAAAAGCATTTGATTGCTTCATAATGGGCAGAGCTAGTCAAGCTTGTTCCTAATCAAAGTGTGTTCTGCTCATTTTAAACGTCTACTGTAAAAAAAACAGAAATTAGCAAGAACAGAGTGCACTGCAATGTAGTAGCTACAGCCTTGGTAAAATCTGCCCAGGTACACCATATACCATGCAAGGAACCGACGTGGCTATCTGCTGCATGAAAAGGATGAAAAAGCATCTGCTTATCAACAACACAGCTACTTATGTCCCAGGGAGGCTGCTTAAGTAGGTCAGGGATGTGGAGGAATGTGTAAACCCACAGTTGTGCACTACTTGTACATCTACCTACGGCAGGTGGAGCCTATAGGCAATGACAGTAAAACAGACAGTGCCCATCAGCGTACGGTGAGGAAAAATCTCTGTGTCTCCTTCCCTAACTACCTAGGGATCATTTCAGTCCTCAAAGGAATACTGTTATTAATGTGAAAGAAAGCGAATCTGAGCCTTTTTGCTTCCTCCCTCTTACTAATGCTACAAGCAAAATAAATGGTCATTTAATGACAGTGAGCAATAGGAGGAATGATATAGATGATGCATAATAGAGAGCAATGCACCACTTGATCATAATTTAGATGAGTACAGGCTTAACCTACCAATCTTTGTCCATTGTATTACCAGTGTCATGTCACTGACTATGTAAATGTAAATACAGAAGAGAAAAACAAACCGGCATATTTTTTGAGGTAACCCTTTTGCTAGACTAATCCTAAAAGGCGGGAACATGTGTGTTGGCTCATATGTAGCAGTCACTCACTCTCCAGGGGCACTTACCAGTCAATCTCAAAGTGTTTTACCAGGAAGAGCAGAAGTACTTTCTCAACAACACAGGTGGAGATGGTGAATAATCTGCCCAGGGTCAGCACACACCAGTGGTAGAGCTGGGACTATAACACAAGCCTCCCGAGTACCAGTCTGGTGCACTAACAGATGATAAAACTAGATCAAAACAAGCACCAAGTGTTTTATCGTTAACATCTGAAAGTTATATACACATTGAATACACATGATGAATCATGTTAGAATACATAAAGAATGTAATAGAACAACAATCAGTTATTATTGACTCGATACTGTTGTTAGAATCTGGATTTTAAACACTTAAATATGGATTCTTATTTAAAACACCTTCCACAGAAGAGTCTCTAGGAAGAAAAATTCTAGTTTATTGAGGTTTCTGGATATGAAAGTTCTCAGATCAGCTAAGACATCTTACTTCCACTTAAATTAAAAATACTAGACTGCCATCATCTTTCAGAAAAAAAAACCCACATCAAAAACAAATAAAAAAACAACCCAGCTGAAGATCCTTGGGGGCTACTTGAATTCATGTTCACTTTTTCAGCAAATATATTCATGTTATTACTTGACAGACTTTGGAAAATAAAACAAGGCTGGGTCAATCTCTATTTTCAGCTACAATAGTACAAATTTGAAGAAAATGCTACTGTTGTGACGCTCAACCTTTATGCTCACAAGTAGTTTGCTGACATGAAGCAACATGTCAGTATTCTTCTTGTGAAACTTACAATCCATCCCCTCTTTTCATAGTCCCCCTTCTTACAATACAATCAAAGCCTAGTATAGAAAGTGGGAAACACTCTACTAAAACAAACCCAGGTCAGATTAAATGTTATACATAAATACCATATTGTCACTCACATTCTGGGAAACTCAAATTATATTTAAAGCTTTTTACATAGACTAATAAAAATACAGTCACATTAACTAAATTAAATAACCATAGTTACTTGAACAGAATTCTTATCTGACAAGCAGATTAAGTGCAACATTTAATATGGCCTTTCTTTGACTTACTGGTAGCTGCACACCCCTCCCTGTACGGAGGTTGTGATGGAATTTAAGAGCACATCACCCATAGGCAAAGGGCCATGTTTCATTCATAGGAGAAGTTACAAGTAGGCATTTCTTCCACTCTGGATTTTTAAGCAGCAAGTTCTGGACCTTGCTTAGCAAACAACATGAATGCTAATATAAGAAATAACATATTTCACTTGCTCCTTTCTTTGCCTTTATCCCAGGGCCATGATAGCCTGCAAATGAAGATGTAGGGTGTCAGTCATTCTAAATCCAGTGTCATCCCAAAGCAGTTAATTATCACCATGCCTTCTGTCAATAAGAAGCTATATACATTTATTACTGCATTAAGTAAACTTACTAAGTGGGCTGAACCAGTTCTTGGTCAGTACCGTACCGGTCCCAAGTTAAGCGCTGGGAACACACAGGAAACAAAAAGCAGAGATGATGAACAGAAACGTGTCATATTGCTTGCAATGACTGGAATCCTATCTGGAATCCTGCCCTAAGTCTCAAAGAGGAGATATGGGAGACTATTATCTCTCATTGAGTTGATGAACTGTTAACTGTTTAATCAATACAGAAAGTAATGCTGTGTCTAACAAACAGACATTTATGTCTCCAAAGGAACAGAAGGATCTTTATTGCAGTTAAGAAATATGCTGATTAAAGAAAAAGACAAGTTTTGGGAGAAAAATATCAATCTGCATTGATCTCCTGAAGGATTTCAAGAAGGAAATTAATCAGGAAGATGAATGTAATCAGGGGTTACAGAAATACAGAATTCCTGATGAGCTGAGAAAACTCAGAAGTACACAGCAAGTCTGCTGCATGAAGGGGGAAGGGGGTGAAGGAGAGGGAGCTTTCCAATTTGATTTTAGTAACAAAGAGACCTAGCATCACCTATCTTTCATTTCTTCTTTCATCTCTTTTATAAATATTTCATAGATATCTTATAAGCATTTCATACCAAGGTGTCCAGCACCTATTCTACAAGTAGCCAAAGGATAAAGGAGCATGCCCACATATATACTGTCAAGGATATGTGGAGAATTGGTATCAAACTGGTCCAGAAGAACTGCTGGTACAGTAACGGTGATAAACTGCAATGCTCCCTGGCATGCAATATGCCAAACCTGTGAAGGTCCCAATGGAATTTTCCACACACTTTCTAACTTCCACATGTCCTGCTGGGTCCCACCAAAAACCTTTCATGGCTTTGCAGATGCTGAATATTACATTAACGGGATGGAGCTTGAAGAGATTCACAGCGTACACAGGATCAGCAGTAGGAACACAGACCAAGACTTGAACTGTGACCCCAGGAAGGGTGTCAATTGTCAAAGTCTTCCACATTATTCCTGTGGTTGCGTAAGATTCAGCAGCTGAACTGTTAGGAGATAAAATAGCAAACTGAATAATAGCATACTATGTGCAAAAAAATTAAATGCTATGACATCAGAACATAAAATGTAACTGTTGTGTGTAGTTCTTTCCCATTTGTAAGCTATTCAATGTTGCATGTAACAAAAAAAAAAAGGCAACTGGATCATGTTAATGCATCCGTTCAACAAGCACAAACTGTCCTCTGGACCTTAAATATAGTAAATTGCCAAGTCAAAAGGAATAAATGCAGTTGGATCAACTAAACATCATGGAATACAATTTACTACGATTTGTCTTCGTACAGTAGAAACTGTATGTAGCATTAGAGCAAGAATTTGTACTGGTTTCTACTGCATTTCACAAGTGTGAAAAAGAAATGACTAACAGGATTTGTCAAGGGCACTGAAATAATTATTTTACATCAATAACCTCCTCAAAAGTTCAGGCATTGGAAACGTTAGTTTCACCTGGGCTTTGAAAAATTAAAATAATTGGACTTCTTGAAACCAGGCTTCCGAGGCTTCGGAGTGACATACTGTTTATGTTATAATGTGTTCAGTTTGAATTTCAGATAGACTCAACAGCCTCCTACATAACATAACTGTCCTGGAATAAAAGCACTTTTTTTTTCTTTCTTTCAGGCATAAAATGTAGGAGCGCTAGAAGCACGCAACATGTCTCTAGTGCGGCATTTGGGCTCTATTAGTCAAAGTGTTGTATTCCTTAAGTATACATTAGAGGATAGATGTGCACATAAAATACCATATGTCAGTTTTAAAGCTATAATTTACATAGTTATTTAAACTTATGCAAATGAGGACATTAAAGTTGAGACACACACCAATAAAAAGAAATCATAAGTTAAAGCTGCCACATCTTCCCTAACTTCCTGCAAGTGACTAGGTAAAGCAGAACATATGGCATGTACGCTCTCCCACTGTTCCCACAGTTCCGGAGAAAAGGCCATATGTGCTTTATTACCTAGACACAACAGGGCCAGTTATGAACAGACGATAGCCTTACCTCCCCGTTTAACTCTTACAAAGCTCAAGCCAACTATCCAGAAGCAATCCTTAAGTCATGGCCCTTTTTGTCCTATTACTCCTCCTGGTTCTTATCATGGTGCAGCATGGCCTAGAAGGAGGAGCTCAAGCCCATTCCCTGCCACAGCTTGGAGAACTCAAGATTTCCAAGCAAGATTCATAGTATTTTCTATCCTGCAAAATACTTAGGAAGCAGCTTAGTGCAAGTCACTTAGACCTCTCCCCTACGCATTGTGAGGCCTTTGTCTGTTCCAGTTGGAAACAAGGGTCACAGAAGGTTTCTCTCCTTAAGCCTGGACTCAATCTCCTACAGTTTTCCAAAACACTGTATAAAAATTTTGAACAAGAATCACATGTGACAACCTTGGCAAAGTTTTAAAATCATCATACAGACAATGCTGACAACCAAAGATGAGATTAGCAGTACAGAGAAAGAAAAATATGATAAGAGGGTTTGCTTTGCAGAAGTGGCAGAGGTTCAACTTTGCCCCTTTTTTTTTTTTTTTTTTAACACAAAATATGTTTTAAATAGAAAATTATTACATTAATCTTTACAGTTCATGGTAAAAAATAAGGGGTTTTTTTTTCCAAAGCTCTTACCATTCCAGGTTTTATTTTACTAATCCAGAAAAGTACATGCAAATTTAGCATTTATAAAATGGCCTCCCCATACATTGACAGTGTATACATCATTTAAGAACTTTAGAAGGCTTTAAAAAAAAAAAAAATGTTTCTAAGGTAAACTATTCATGTAGGTCTCTAAATCAAAGGGGACAGACAATGAATTATACAAACAAGGAGATCAGCCAAAAAAACCTAGAGATCTAAAGACAAGTATCATACTGTTAGGATTCACCTGTTTATTCCACACTTTCAAACAGTAAAAAAAGAAAAAAGCTCATTGCTTCTTCTAAATGACAGAACACAGTAGAAGATTAGAAATATAGATCTCACTCATGCACTTTACCATGTTGTTCCTCAAAATCTAGCATCATTTTACTAAACAGCTTTAGTGACTCCGTCTATAAGTACAGCAGAGCTGCTATTTTCCAAAAAACACTCAAGTTTCCTGAGACTGTCTACTTATTCCTCTCAACATTAAACTGTCAAAACCTCAAAGCTTTACAAGACATCTTAATTCAGACCTATAAATTTTCCTTGAACATATCTGAAAATGAACAGGCTGACAACTGCTATTTGTTACTGTCACTGCCTGCTCAGAAGTTAAGAGTTACAAGACAATTAAAATACATCAGCTAGAAGAATGATATTTAAATAAAAAAGTCAATATAGCTTTTATTGAGCTAACTCTACCTAGCTACTTCCTCCAGAAAAGCACCCACATCCTTTCATGAACCTTTCCCTTTCCTACATGCTGATATTAGACTCCACAAAAAGGCTCACCTACCTCAGGGGAGGAAGGGAGGGGGAAGCACTCTGAGCCTACGTAGGACATCTGCATTGCATGACGTATCTGCTAGTGACACACGCCAGAAGCCACAGCTTACAGCTGCTCACGCTGCAAAATGCTCTTCTGGGCTTAGAAAATCTCTGCCATTCGGCCAGGAATGCACAAAACTGCGGCTCTGCTGCAGTGAGGGGAGGCAGGTCTGGATTAACAGAATCTCTCACTGACAGATTGAGATTTGTGTCCCAGTATTTTTTATTACACCGTGTAAAAGTCAACAGGACACATGCACAACAAGTGAATGTGACATAAAAGAAACCCCTCAGTTATTTACTCTACATGTTTGAAAACACAATTACTGATGGCTCTCCAGAAAGTCTAGCCTTGGTGTAAATTATGTCAGGGTCACTGACAAACTGTGCAAGTTAATCAGACCTCAGACTACCATGATTTCAACTGAACGAGGCTTCAGTGACACGAGTTTCTTTTATCGGCTTTTGTGAAGGTTTGTCACAAGGAGACAAAAACTTTCTGGCCACATGCACAAGGGGGACTAACAAGTATTCTTTATCCGTCCTGCTTGCTATAGGTTTGAAAAAGAATCCTCTCAGTTTAAAAAAAAAATAAATAAGAAAGGATGTAGTTTTATTAAAAACTCCAACAGACACTGCCTTGGGGGTGTTCCTACAAAACTGCTAGCTTGGAAAAAAAACAACAAACTAATAAACAAACAAAGAAATCAAGTTCAATGTACATAACAGAACAGTGCTATACATTATTATCTAAAGATTTCATATGGCTGCACTGAGGAAACCATCAGGAGTTGCAGATGCCACTGCGAGCTCTTATCTCTACTTTAAACAGGGCTTATAAATGCAGTAACTCAGACTAATGATTGGTCAGTGTACCTCACTCTGAGCTGCAAGAGAAATGACATGAAGTAATTTTGCTACTGTTCCTACCTTGAGGAACAGTTCAGACAAATGGCATCCTTCCAGTGTGTACAGCCTATTAATCATATTTGATGAGGCCTAAAATGCCTCAGCTAATATTTTAATGTTGCATTCTGAGAGTCAAGTATATTATGCCCAGGTTAAAAATCTCTTTATCAAAGGACATAAAAGCACTATATTCCATTGGATACATTAAGAAAATCAGATATTGGCAAACCCTATCAATTCTGGAATCAAAATTTTGTGGCAAATATTGACCACAAGCAAAAAAGATGTAGGGGAAAAAACCAAACAGATTTTCTTGGTGAATATTTCTGAATTACTTATTTCTGTGAGGTCACACAAGTGCAGAAAGGTCACACGCCATTCTTTGGGCCTTCCAAAACACCTTCTGCAGCCTGGAGATATGGTGAACCACTATACCAGATAGAGACAGCCAGCAGTGCTATCATGGGCAGATTTACCGAGGTTCTTACACTATTTTCTCTCCTTGCCTAGAGTCACCAGCCTCTCTTGGCAATGGCATCCAGTATTTGGATAAGGTGCTCTGACTGCTGGCACCAGCCTTTCAAACAACAATGTGGAATGGTGGGAAGAGTTAGCACAGAGAGGGATCCAGATGGGGCATTGGGGCCAATTAGTAAGAAAGTAAGAACAGAGCAACCACAGAACTCAAATAGAAAATGGAACACCAGGGGGAAGGCTGTAATGGAACGGTCATCCTTCAGTGACCCTTCTGCTGCTGCTGCTGCTCAGCCTTTTCCCCTTCCCTATTGTTAAAGTTAGTCACTCAGATAAAAGAATCATGATGTGTTGAGGAAAAGAAAATTTTCCTCTCCCTCAAGCTGTGAAACATCTTAGCTGAGCCATACTTAAATGTCAACACAAATGCATTCTAGTGTACAGAAAAGAAGTATTATTATTAGAAATCACAGCTGCTATTGCATTTCATAGTCAGGTGGATTATGTTGTCTAGAAACAGTTTTAGAGAACAGTTCTTCGAAACATCAGCAACATATCATAACCAATTTCATCTGCTCTATACGTAGCCGAAACATACTAAGGTCTGAATCTGGACACTAGCTTTTCCAAATTCAGCTACCTTGTGACTAAGTATTCCTCAACTATTACAGATGGTTCCATATGTGTTATTGAAAAGCTTCTACTTTAGTGCACCATGAATCAGACCCTAAATGCAGTGTGTTGAAACTAAATTGCTAATGTTCGATCAATGAACAGATTTACTGTTCTCTCTCTCATTGATTATTAAACAGCTTGTAAGGTCACATTAAAATTTTTCCATGATTTCCAAAATAATCGTAACTGGCATTTAATTTCCTTTTTCTCCTTGAGCAACATTATTTTAGGATTGGCTTAAATGGATCTATGGTGTTCTTCTCCTTTTGACATTTATTCTTAGAAGAAATAGGTTCTTCAACTGGTATCCAGTTTTACTGATATCTAGTTGATTAATCATATTAAAACACAGTTAATCTTACTTTATCATTGACAATACAGTGCTCAAAACACCCACATTATACTTAGCTCATGCTTTTTAATTAGACAGACATTGTTTAGTTGCTTATAGCTTTAGCAGACTGAACAATGGGGCTAAAATAATCTATGCTTCATCTACTGTGCCAGTCTTCAGGGTGGGGGGGGGGGGGGGGAAACAACAAACCTTTAGAA
>NW_010332164.1:44746-58117 GCF_000700745.2 Antrostomus carolinensis
ACTCTTTCCAGTTCACTTGTTTTGTTTAAAATAGGAGGGGATATAGGAAAGGAGTCAAAAACAATGACCCACAAACACACATGCAAATCTGGTCAGGTTGAAGCTATTAAAAATTGCTAGCTGAGGCTGATCCTACATCTGACCTGTTCTTACTAGAGAAAGCTAGCATAAAACTAATGGCAACATGAACTCCACATCCTTTTCCTGATATACAAAGCAATAATGTTTTGCATTTTACTGGTACCATATACAGCAAGATACAACCTTAATGTACCCTTCTTGCGGGTCTTTAGTTACCTGCTAATCTTCCAGTCCTCTGTGTCAGCAGGACAATGAGGTGGGCAGTAAACAACATTGAGGACTGCAAGAAGACTGAGAATAATCTTTGGAGATTAGAGACACTGACCAAGAAACAAAAGTTTGTTTCTTCTATTCCTGTATGATCATGGGAAAAGAACCCTATCCTAACATAGGAAGACAATGGAAATAAATTTGCCTGGACAACACTACAGTCAGCACTGCCCAGGTTTTAGTGCTTGGCTTCAACAACTTTAATGTTAACCTTCTCTTTAATTTTATCCTGTATATGCACACTAAACTGTGAGAAGAACCACCCGAGATCAACATAGGCTTGTATCTCTACTCTACAAAATGGTACCTAGCCTACCTACCACAGTAAAAGGTGAACTGTACTTTAAGTCTGGAGCCCAGCTGTTTCAAGACTATTTTCACTTATATTCAAATAAAGTGGTATGCTGCTCCACGTTCTCCCTTTCTGATAAAACCCCTAAATTTTACTTGCAAAGAAAAAAAACCCTTCCTCATTTTAATAAGAGACATTGAGTTCAGCTTACAGATATATAACCAGGGTTTCAAAACTGCTTCTTGTCACTGTTTAGCTACATAAATGAAACATAATGTAAACTTGTCTATTTCACATTTAAAAAAAAAAAATCACTATCATGTAAACATTAAGATTTTTATGTTGAAGCAAAAGGCCATAAAACAAGGCACTGCAAAAGCTGTCTCTCCCTTTCCCTATGCATATAAAACCTTAATTTAGTGCACACTACAAAAATATAGTTTTACCAGCCAGGGTTATATCAAATGGTAAACTCTCTAAAGTCATCAGTAGTGTAATTATCATTCAATATTACCATAGCATATCATTTCTGCAGCAGGTAAGATTTCATCTATAATGCACAACGAATTAAGTTTTTATATGAGAAAATCGAAAAGTATTACTTAAAAGATTACTTATTCTCTAGCTCCAAGTTGAAAACTCTCTTCCCCATCCTATTACAAAAAGGAAGATTTATGCTTATGTATTAGAGCTGTTCAAGTAATTGGACTCTTCCTGGCAACAGCAATTTCCTTGCCAAAGTTAGTAATCATAGCTCCCACTTTTGTTGCCACATGATTCATTCTTGCAAGTTTAGTATATATTGCACTAGTATAATCTGACTATTTTTCAGATGTTTTGTTTTTCTCTCTGAAATTATTAATCTGAAGTTGGATCCATCACTCCTTAAAAACAAGGGAAAGATTCGAACCATCTATACAAATTTTTGGATTGGTCCTTAAGGTCTAAGATGTAAGTAACTGTTTGGTCCATCATTCCTGTGTATGCAAATAAGTAGATTTTTGGATATTTTTACCACTGAAGCAAGGCGACCGGACTATGTCTTCCTGCATCTAATCTGAGATGAACAGTCGCACTACAACCAAGCGACCTTAACAAAAGGGAAGATAATTACAGCAACTACAGAGTTAGGTTAGTTTGCTTTACCTTTTGTTCAAGCGTTACCATTCAAGGAAACACCACCTGGAAGGATGCAATCATCTACCATGCCAAGAATATCTAGACATTAAAAACTGACTAAAATTACTCTTTGTTTAACTTACAATCTATTTAATTTCAAAGCCAGATTTTTGCTATTACTCAAGCTAGCATAACAAAGCCACATCGCAGATTTAAATAAGAGACACGACTTCCTGAGAAGTCTTTAGTTAAACTTCAGTGCTGAACATGACAGGAACGTAATGCTTCAGTGAGAAGTGAATATAGTATTGAAAATGGCAATGCTATTGTTCACCACTGTCCTGTTACTCTCCCTGGCTATTCATCCTAAAATACTATTTGCTTTAGAAAGAACAACACCTGAAAACATTTTTTGTTTCTAAGCATTTATTCAGAATTTTCCATAGTAGCCCAGAAAATGGTTTTGCATGGAAATTGTTATCTTCTTCAATCCTGCAATATTATTTTCTGATATCATGACTTTTAAAGACTCTATCACACATGGACAACAATGAATCATTGTCTGTTTGGCGGCTAATCAGGTGTCATAGCTGTGACCTCTCCTGCAAGAATTGGACCTCCCCCAAGGAGTCAGCAGGCAGCCAGGTAGAAGACCTCTGATCAGCAGGATGAGTTCACCACCTTGTTCCTTCCTTCGATTCCAGTTTTTGCTCCTGTTGCACTTATCTGACTTCTGATCTTAGCTTATCTCTTGCTCTGATTTGACTTACAAATACATTACCATGGACTCCTGATCCTGTTATAACCAGTATTGGGTTTTTTTCGGTCTGGATCCCCGGCTTCTCTTTCTGATCCTGATGGTAAATTTGGCAGCAAGATGCTGGCTTTCCTAACCAACAGGCCTTCTTACCTGACGGCAAGAAGCTCAAAGCAGGGAGACAACAGTAGGTCACAGCTTCTTCTGTAAGTTCTCTTTTCTGTTTAAAACAAAGCATGAGGCTATACTGTTTTCAAAATATTCCCTTTGAAATTTTTCTACACAATCTTTGTCTTTATCACACCTACATATTTTACTTTCTCCTTCATCTTTCTGCTAGCCCTAGAAATCTATCCATCGTCCTGTTGCATGCTGTTACGAACACACAGAAGTAACACAAGTGGCCAGATTTAAAGTTTCAAAATTAAAATGAAATCAGCTTCATAGATTTTGAGTAGTTAAAATATGACTGCAGGATGCATGAGGCTGACAGCGCTGTTTTGTACTGCCAGTGACGACATGGAGCTAGAAGACAGAGAAGGTCAGAAGTCAGAGAACATGATATCACTCCAGCCTCTTCACCACTAACACACAAATCTTCAGCTCTTTGCTAACTGAGGCATACTCACATCTAAACAATGCCAAATAAAGAGTTTGCAAAAGAAAAACAAAAGTAAAGAAGTCTTGAACTCCTTGCAGTGATCTCATACAGAAAGCCATGCAAGCCACTACGGCGAAGGAAAGCAAAAGATACCCTTAGTTCATACTTAAAGAAATTGATTACGTATCATTAAAGTTTTACTAAAAAAATTTCTAGATGATGTTTTAGAAGCAATCAAGCCTAGCAGACTTCAGTGTTAGGAAGTGGGCAAATTTTACTTTTTAGTTTGTATAGTTAAATCCAAAAGACAGAGTCCACCATTTTTGGACTTTTGGATCTCACAAATAGTTTAAAATAATCCTTACTCATTAATTGTATTCACACTGTAAAAAAATAAAAAAGATCAATGCTTTCAGTATAGCTAATAGAATAAGACACTTGTAAATACTATTTAAATAAATGTGTATGTTTTAAAACCAGAGAGTAAGACATCGTTTAGGAGAAGATGCTTTTGATAACACATATTATGAAGTTATATGTGACTTGATTCTTCCTGCACAGATTTTGATTTAAAGATAAAATAATCCATAGTTCAATATAAAACAGAGTATGTGTGTTTGGAAGGGGGGATAGCATGCTAGCTAATGACAATTTAATTTTTCAAGCTTTATATACTAGCCCTCCGTAAAGACTCTGCTTACTTTAGTCATTATCATGAAGAATTACCTAACACTTCAACCGATGACTAATTTTGCCACCCCATTGGTAGTTAATCAAATCTCTCTTGCTGCACATATGCTGAGCACATAGCTTCCAGAATGTCTGGCAAAACACTCAGTATTTTTTCCTTCACTTGGATTCATAAAGCATGTTATGTCACTGTCTTGCTTAGGCTCCTTCCACTTTTTCATCTTTCCGTTCTGGTATAAACGTCTGTGCAAGATAACCGAGAAAGTGGTTTATAATCTATTAAGTGTTTTACAGGACTTAGAACACGCAACCAGAGATGAGCCAGTGAGGCACGGGGTGCTATCTGACATACCCAAATCCTCAGGTTCAAGTCCAGAAGTATCTCCCAGAAACCCACCCACCACTGCAGTGGGGTGTGGATTTCTGATGGCTTCTACGTACCACCCAGCAGCCCCACAGAGACACCTCACACCATCTAAGACATTTCAGAAAGAAGCAAATGCCTCTGCAAGGGTAAATCATTCAAATTCAACATCTCTCCTTGTGAAACAAGTAAAACACGACAGAAAAATCTCACTAATTGAAGCTCAAGTTAGCAAACAAAAGGTCTGCCTCCATGCAGGCAAGAGAGGGCACGAGCTCTCTCCTAAGTTTGAGCTCTTGTCCTCATCATTGTAACTGCTGCTCGGAGAAGCTTCCTTAAGAGACCTTGCCCTTCCCATTTGTTCTCCATCACTTCTTTGTCCGACTGAAAACCCACAAGTGCTCACCCATTTCCCCATTTACTGTTAACTTGAACCTCAGCATATGCCAATGTTAGTACAGCCTAACAGCAAGCAGCTCTCTGTGGAGAATAAAGGTCACTACTTGCAGCAACATTATATATGTAATATATATCTTTGCTACATTTCCATTTTTTATGGTATAGCTGTTAGAGACATGCAATACATTTCTGAAGTATCAAGATTCCTTCCCATCTGTTATCCTTTTAAAATATAGTATTGACTAGTCTTCTGTATGCCTTAAATTACTTACATGGTGACTAACCTTCTCTTGAAGTTCAAGAAATAGAAAATTAAATCATCAAACTCAGTTCCTTAAACATTCTCTAGTTGAGGATGAGACTAAGAGACAGAATGCTTTTTGCAGACATGCAGTACAATAGCCTCCCAACCACAGTAACAAAAGCAGTGTGGCATTTTGAATTACTTAAATACAAACCCACCAATCCCTACTTTTGCATCTTCTTTATGTAAGAAAAGATTTTTCTGCGGAACTATACGCAGTATTTGTATTTTTCTGAGGTCAAACACACATGGCTTAGAAAATCTCCATAGGTTGCATTTTCTGCTTCTCCCATAAACCAGAGCTGCAGGCATAACATGACCTGAACTGACAAAGTGACTGTGGACTGGGCAGTATCCCATGGAAAAAACTCTAACAGGCACTGCTTACTATCTTTTCTACTTAATTATAGACATAGCAGGAAAGTAACCTGACATTTCTGTTGAAGGAGATTGTGTTACTGTGCTATAACCTGACTACAGAAAATCCAATTTCTTCTTTGCTTTAACTATTGCTAAGACCAAAGAAGCAAAATCACAAAACACATTTCTGTAACACAGGAGTAACCATTAACAACTCAAGTTGCCATCTAGAAAACAAAGTAAAGGACTGAGGATATAACAGTTCTTGAGTTTCCAGGACTAGCTGTGACAACATTCCCCCTCATGGCCTTGGGCAAGTTACTGAACCTCTCCAGATGAGAGTCCCTGTCTGTAAAAATGATGATAATGATATTTACTTACCTCTCTCAGAGGAGATGTAAAAACTAATTAAAATAATTTGTGTAAAGGGCTTTGAACCTGAAAAGCACTGCATAAAGTGCTAAGGAAATAGTGTTTATATAGAAGATTGAGCAGAAAAGAAGATTCAAGTTACACAGTAATGCATCAATTTAAGAAGAAACATAGCTTGGTTTTCCTTTCTTCCATTTTTATGCCCAATCACAACTATGCATCTGAGATAATTTTCCTTCTGTGAAATAAGTGTAGTTCTAAAGGACATAGGTATTGAGGCATTTTCATACTACTGACCATTTGTACTCCCCTTTTTGTCAAAACTCAGTCAAAGGGACAATCCAAGGAAGCAGTTACCAAAATCGCCCTTCCAAAACATGCTACACAGATAGATCAAAATTTGTTAGGAATGTTGATGCTTTCTTGCCCATCAGCATTGTGACATTTGTTTTGGTCAAGACCTGGATACTGTTTACCTACTCATGCTAAATTCAGTAAGTGGTGTTGTCTTCAGAAAGGATTAGATTACATTATTAGGTGTTATTTTAAAACTGTGGAAAACAGTGCAAGTGAACATGGGCGAACTGTCAGGAAGAGACATGTTCTTTACCCACACAACTGCGTGGCTGGATCTCAAAAGCAGCTGAGCATTCCATTTAAACAGCATTTTACTATTTGCAAACAGTCTGAGAATAGCAGTTTACCTAGTGAGAGCGATGTGAAAGTAGGTTAAACCATGCCACTACCATAACACAGCACCTGACAGTCCCTAGGAGTGAGGTATTTATCAAACACAGCAAAGCTTTTAGGAGAAAATTATGGGGTTCTAGGGGAGAAAGAAAGTCTCCTTCTAATGTCACCCAAACACAAAGTCAAATTCATCTTCCAGACTGTGGCAAAGGAAATTTTAGAACTGTAAACTGAGGAATGATATCCTAAGGGTAGTAAAGACTCATTCTGGGCAAAAATATTTCTTCATAGTTAATGCCACAACTAAATCTTAACATCACTTAACTTCAGGAATGGTATCTAGTAATAATCAAATAAACAGATATTTACTGTCAGTTCAGAAAGCATCATAAAATTCAGTAAAATAATCAGAGAAATGAAACAAATATATCTTCATTAGATATGTGAATTCTAATGGCTGATTTTGATCACTGTTAATGTGATGGCATTACCATGTCATTCTCTGTAAGAAAAGTTACATGCACTGGATTAGGGAAAATTCTGTTTTTAAAGGCTTCCTAAGAAAAAGAATAGGTGTAATATAAAGCTAAATATTTACCAGTACTATTGCAAAGCATTAAAATAACCAACATACTGTATTTTACTTATAGCTGCCTCCCAGTGCATAGCTGATGATTACAAGGAATGTATGAGGAAGTGAGAAAACAATGAATACTTATTTAAAAAAAAATAAAATTATTCTCTCTAAGCACTTTTTGTCCAAGTCCACTATTTCCACTAACATCAAAAAAGTCACATTTCCCCTCGCCTCCAGCTCAGAAAAGGCAGTCTGAATGCAAAGGGGAAGAAACAAGCTTCAGAAGAGACCAAAGTGACTCAAACTGGGTGTTAAAGCACAGCAAGGTTTGGTTTTTAGTTTGGGTTTGTTTATTTTTAAGGGTGGTTTTAGCTTTTATTACCAAAAACAAAAAAATCACCGAACAACAACAACTACCATCACGAAAGCAAGAAACCTGCTCATACACATTCAGGCACCACCACAGGACATTATTTCAGTGCTGATCATACAAGGTGAAAGACCAGACAGTAACAAAGCAGAACGGAGGGGTGGCTGACTGAGAGCCATCCTTATATGCCTACCTCATTGAAAACCTGGACAAAACAATGTGCTTTCACATCTTCCATCAACTAGTCCAGGCCATACCACCTGTTCCTTTCCATATGTCTGAACATAACCCTGAATATGGAGTTCAGTTACTTTTCTTGACATGTGTTTTTTCTTTGCTTATGATTAAAAATTACTAATCAGACAGATCAGAACTGTTGATTAATGTACTTCATAATTACAAACAATTCTGTAGACAGCATAATTGCTTTAAAAATGCATTTCTTGATTAGTATTAAGTGCAGGAATAAAAGCTTTTGTCTAACAAGAAAAAAATATGTGACTGCACACGTAAGCAGCTTAACAGCCCCCTCAGCATCACTATTACCTGCTCTGGTATCCTATTACAAACCAAAGCAATAGCATTCTGAACCCTAGCAAAAAAATAGCAACCAGAATTATCTCTAGTTTAATGTTTTTTTAGTTGGATAATTACGTTATGATTTTTAGAGGGTATACTTCATCTTTAGAGCAGTTAGATACTTCTTCAGGTTACTGATGTTGAAATTGGAACAACCAGAACTAATCCAGAATCCTGCACTGCTTAATCTTGTAAATTTTAATTACTCTGCTACTTTATTATGCTCTCCAAACAAAAATCAGCCTTGAGCAGAAAGATTAGAAAAGATGTTTATATCTCATAACACATTTTGGGTAGCATTGTGGGGTGCACATGTCAAGTGTTTTGTTGCAGGGCTTTTCTCCACCCACCCCTGCTCTGTGACGCGTTTCTTACTTCTCAAAGTTGATTGCTAATCATCCACAGGCATTAATATCCTGCTGGTCCTTGTGCTTTTGAAGGATATTCTTTGGGTTTTTTTCTGTTTAAAAGAGTTGATTACCATTTTCAAACATCTACCTAGAAGTAAAGCCAAGATGAATCAATATTTTCAAACAGTTATTCTTACCAGCAACTTTTTTTAAAAAATGCAACATTTCAAATAGAAAATTAAAATAATAAAAGAAGAGGAATCCCAAATAGGTTAGCTATTGTGGTTAAACAGAAAAAGATCTGTGAAGATGCTGACAAATAAAGTAACTGTCCATGTGTTACTTTTTCTAAGGAAACAAGTATACACTTTTGATCATTTTATACATGCCCTAATTTAATTCCTATTCTGATCATTTTAATTATTTCAGTAAAACCTAGCAGTAGCAGAATATAAGTTTTGTATCAAAGCTCACATTTGTGTTTCCTAAGTGTTAATATAATACTTGACCTGTAAGTTACACAATTGTTTTATTTGACTCCGTAAGTCATGCCAAAGAACTCAAATTTAAGTAAGAAACTAATTTAAGTTGCCACAAAAACATTCCTTCTCCTCAGAAGAATCAGTCTTCCATAAAAATGTAATTACAAAGTATTTTATTTGCAACTTGTTCTTTGTTAAATCAAAGCTCGAGTTATCATCAAGACCTTCCTGATAGATAATTTTAATTAAAAAGTGATTGTTTATGACATTTCACAGTTCTCACCCTTCTTACCACTCACTTTACTACCTCAGAGATTACCTGAGAGAAGACTGTGCCATGACACATCTTTCTCTTTCCTTTCATGGGCAGGATATGCAATGTGCTTCAAACATATCCCAGAACTGATATGGCTGCAAGATGAATTAAACTCTGTCCCAAGTGCTACAAGACAAAAAGTTTCCTCTTGGCATGCAAGGGCTTTTATTGTTATTTTATACATATTTAATGTCTATAGAAACAAAATACATATATATAAGATATATACACATACAAAATTATTCTTCTTCCCTACAAAGAAAGTCAGTATTTCTGCAGGACAGGTCGGACTCAATAGGAATGACAGATTTACTGATTGGAAAGAACATCTGTTTTTGTTGGGGTTTTTTTGTTGAGAGACAGGCTTTAAATGGGATGAAGAAATAAGGTATGGATAAAAGTATTATTTTATAAACCCAAACATTCATCAGCAAGCCAGTAGCTCAAATTACAATATGCAGTTATTATAAATAACTCTGAAATAAAGTTGTCAGAGGATGTTTGAATGAAATGTGGATGGGATGGAAACACATGAACTTAAAATAAATAGAACAGTCTCAAGTGTAGTTCAAAAGCCCATGAAGCCTCAAATGAGGATTTATAAACTAATAAACTATAACCATTCTTTTGTTCTTCAAGACTGCACTGTAAACCTGAGAGATTGAAACCACAGTCTGATAAGTAGATAACATATTGATAATCTCTTTGCAAGCTATCTTATATTTCAAACAGTAGTAGATGATTTTCACATTGAAGGAGGCAGTAGTGTCACAAAGAATAGGAGTCATGTTGAGCCTGGTAATTGCTGGCTGAAGAATAGGATTTGTCTACCATTTTCCTTCTGTTGGAGCTTTGGTTTCATGGTTTCTGGTACCTACTCCAGGGCTTAGCTGTTCACTATTTGTACAGTAATGGCCATAGGTAATTCTGTAGTATTTTCTTCATTCAAAGAGAAGCTGGCTTTTGAGGAAGGCTTGTCTTCTTTGATCTAGAGGTGAGCAATTTCCCCTGCCTTATAAAGAGCCCCCAAGTTTCCAGTGGATCTACATACCTCAGCAGCTACAGCACTGATTCTTTGTAATTCAAATCACAAATATGCACACACATTTAAGCAGAAAATGTTAGAGTTGCTGTGAGTAAATACCACCATTAAGCCAACTCGGTAAAAACACTGGCCTATTAAGATTTTAATCATTGTTCTTGAGCTAAAATCCACTATCTGAAACCAACTATCAGTGTCCACAAATGGACATGTTATAACAGCTAATAAGTTATATCAGGTATAATACCATCCATTTCTTCAGTGGAAACCTGCAACCAGAATTCAGAGGCAGAGAAGACATTATTATGTTTTGGCCTGATCTCCATCTTCCTTGTGGCAGAAGACTTAAGTATAGATGGTAATTAGATGTTTCTAGTTACTATCTCAGCCTACAAACTGTTTCAGCTCAGCATGAGTGGAACAAAATGTTTTAACAAGCAGCATTAACAAACATCATTATTAACAATTCTTTAACAACCCCATTGTACTGATGAAAAGATAGAAATTATATAATGAAGAGGGAAAAAAAGGAATAAACAAGAGGTTATAAAAGAATTATGCTGCTTCCAAATCCCATGTATATTTCCAAATTTTAAAGTGAAATCTGTCAGCCTCGTACTGCTGCAAAAGTGAATGAAAGCGATAATGGGGGAAGGGGGGGTTTTAATAATTTCTGCATACTAACCTATTCTTAAAAATCAATCATCAATTTTAAAACATTAATAAAGAAAAGTATTTTCAATAAATCAATAAGCTCAAGGTATAAGTCCTTGGAATAGCATTCATGCAGCACTTGGATGACAATTCTGCTGGCTCTGTACATCTGACCCTCAAGGTGAAGGTGAATCAGCTTCATATAGAGGCACTCACCAACAGTTTAGCTGGTCTGATGGTGGTGTCTGACCTCACCCACACCCCGCGGTCATTTCACTGCTGCATGAAAAACTGAGTTCGTGCACAAGTGCAACCCGGGCTTCAGCTTGGATTTACAATGCCTGTTTCCTCCCTTGTCTAAGGGAAGAAAAATTCAATAATGTCCACATTTTTTGTTTACCAAAACTAAGGAAGAATCTTAAGTCTTAAATTGATCACTGCCACCAGTGTATTGTTCTCATCTGTTTTCTGTCCAAGTGGAGCAAGATAAACGTTCACCATCTTCCATTAAGAACCCACTCTCAATGTGAGCACTCAGTCAAATGGTCTATGAGATAAAAGGCACTATAGTAAGAGCAAAACACGACAAGCTATGCAGACAAAGCAAAACCACAAGTAGTTTTCAACTGTCTCTCATGCTCTGGCCTACATGACCTCACACAGTTGCTTTTCAGCTTTGCAAAGCACAATTCACTTTTTTTTACCCCTACAAGTTTTTAAGTCTCCACTACAGATGGAAAAGAAACATTCAGCATCAAAATACACAGGGGTGGGGGTTTAACACACAGAAGTAAAACACAACCCAAAAACAAACACCCCCACACCACACATGCTCACGGAACAAAAAAAAACTCTCTTTCAGATTCTTTAAGCCTAAATCAGTACCTGCAGCTTCAATAAAACAAGAAAACAAACAGGTAACAAAAATAAGCAAGACTGCAGCATACCTCAAATGGTTCTTCCTAGAAGAGGTGCTCCTTTTCCTATTTTCCTGCTATTTTTGTAAGAAACATTTTATTAGACCTTTTTTCACCACCAGGAAGCCAGCAGCTCTGTCACAGCCTTTGATAGGTAACATTATCAAAGCTTATTTTGGGAAGGACAAGGTGCTTGCCTAGATGAAACAGCTACATTTTAGCTTAATAAATTACTGGGAGACAATATTTTAAGCCAGATATCTTCTTCAGGTCTGTCATGTTTTTTAAGTTTCAAGGAAATTTTCCAAGAAAAAAAAAATCACTGCAGAAAAACTTTGGTAGTTTTATTCAGAAATTTGGGAATTTTCTTTAAATTGCTGAATAGTTAAGCATCTCAATTTAATTTCAGTATGGATACTAGCTAGTTGGCTAACATGGGAGAAAAGTTACTCCACAATTAGTTAACCTTGGCTTCAGAAGAACAGCAGCAGAAGACATGCACCCCATCCCAGTTTTACCAGACAAGAGTTGCTCAACACTGGCAAAGTTGTCTATGGTACTAGTAAGGAGGAAGTAAGCGCATATTCCAAGATCAGCCATCTGTTAAACCAGGGATAATAGTACTTGCCTGCTCTGATTGGTATTTGCAAGGTTTATGTCACCGTATTTGTTAAATGCTTCAACACCAAGATAAGTCTAAGTGGAAAAATCTTTGAAATTGGACTCAAACGTGGAGTACACTCCCAACCCTGCATGGAATTCAGCAGATGGCCTTCAAAAAGACAGTTAAACTAGAATTAAATAAGCAGCAATAGATTTTGAGTGCCTCATTTGAGTGCAGAACTAGATACACCAGTGGATCTGACTCTCACAGGAGAAGAGATCCCATTATATGGATGGAGTGAAGAGATCACACCTTGAAGTTGGGGCATTAGACTTCAGTGTTTGTTAGGCTCTCGGATGTTATATAAAACTTATAAATAAAATTGTGCAGAGCATTATTATAAAAATATCCAGTTATTGTGAGATACTTGTGACAAGAGATCTCTAAACTACTGTTTTTCCCAGGTGAAGCAACAGCAGGTATGACGATCCAGTTCAGTAGTTTCAAAGTAATGACTTTCTAATGTCATCAAATTAAACTTAAAAGAACATTTGTAGAGTCCTCTCATCCAAAGAAAAAAGGAGTCCTACAGAGTAATTTAGAATTATTCATTCACATATACCCCTGCTCAGGTCCACTTTCTGTGCCGTCTGCTTCTCAGTTATCTTGTTCCTTCTCTGTTTGGTAAAGTATTTCCAATGACATGAAGTCAAAATGAAGTTATGAAAAACTTATTTTAAATATATGTCTGGTTTTTTCAGTATAGCCAGTTATTCTAAATAGTGTAATCCATTAAAAAGTGAAGTACATTCTTCTTCTGAATGTTTAAAAAAATAACTTGTAATGCAGGAAACAAGAATTTACTGGTACTAATATTTTAAAGCACCCTTACATTAGAAGAAGTCTTATCTATAAAAGCAATCCACATTGCTGTTTTTAGCAGACTAACAGAATAAATTTCCTTCTCTCTAGTGCTGTTCTCTTGTGTTAATTGCCACCTTGTTTGTTCTCACCCTCCTTGAGGAAAGAGTTAACCTATGCTCTAATTGTGAGCTTTCTTTAGCTAAAGAAAGATAAAGCAGGATTTAAAGACCATTTTCAACAAGCTTCATAACTTGTTCAACTAATTCTGACTTCAAGTTCAATGGCTATTTTAAAGGCACTGATCAGAATCACAGAAT